>NW_015505437.1:276400-299632 GCF_001515645.1 Sinocyclocheilus grahami | reverse complement strand
TATATATATAGCATTATTTATTTTTTTTTGATACAAAAAAAACTATTAACAGCAATAATAATTGCTGTTAATAGTGTTCATTGTCTGTTTTTATTATGTCTTTAATTGATTTTTCCATACATTTCTGTCATATGTACATTAACTGAGTCACCACTGATAAGGTAGGCCTACTACTAAATATTGTAGAAACTTAATTTGCTGTAAAGTTGCTTTGCAAAGATTTGTATCATGAAAAGCACTATACAAATAAACTTGCATTGAATTGAATTGAATAGTATTATCAGAATTTTATAGATGGTAAAAAAAACTTTTCTATATAAAATTGACACCTTCATTTTACAATATTTCAAAACATAAAATATGGGATCTAATGCCACATCTGGGCTACTATAATTAAACTAAACATTTGGCATTGTATTATTGTGCAAGTGGACATCTCTTTTGAGAATATATTACCCTATGTGCTCAGTCTTCTGCTCGTTCTCCTTTCAGTCATCAATAATTAAATTTCTTTCTTAATAAGACAACTAGGCAAACTTACTTCCAAATGTTTCTCCTCAAGCCACTTCTGAACAAGTGTACACTGTTGTTTTGCTTTGACGTCAGTGTGTTAATGTATGTGCTATGTATAGCACTCTCTGTAGAAGTGAATCTGAGGTTGCAAGGGAGAGTACGTGCAAACACTGTCCCCAAGGTTGCATGATATAGGTCCACTCCAAAGGCAGTGACGTCTACACTGGTACAGTCTAAGGGATGTGCTTCAGAACTCACTGTTCGGTCTGTATCATATTCAGTATACTAATCAGTACTTCGGTCTTGTTGTCAGTACAAATATCTACACATCCTTAAAGACACATTTGAGCAAAATTGCTTTGTTCATAGATTGTATGGTGTCTTCAATTCAAGTCTATTTTTGTTCCATTTGCAGACTCCTTTCGGTTGTTTTAGGCATAAAGCCCACAGATTCTGTGAAAACATGACTTGAAGATTTTCCCCAAAAATGTCCATAAGACTTTCTTTCTATCTTTGAACATAATACATTTTGATGCATGTTTCGGAAGCACCCTTTTCCATGCATCAAGTATCATGGTCCAAATTCCAAAATCCAAATGAATTTTAATCTAAATTCTAAGTCATCTGAAGCCATTTATATGGAAACGACATTTGTTACTGTGATTGATCTCCACTTAATGACAAATATGTTCTTAAAGCATGGGTCTTAAAACTAAACCAGTTGAAAACCACCGTTTCACAGAAATGATGTAGTATTGATTATGAGTATATTTTGTACTGTTGGTTATGATAGCGAATACATGACGGTTGTGGGATTATTGTCTAACAGGGCAAAGAACTAAACCTATGAATCGCAAGATAATTTACTTGGGTGATTATGATTTTAAGCACTGTAATAATTTGACTGTATTTCATGTATCATTCATGTGGATGTTGTAACCATGAGAATGATGTATGTCAATATAAGTTTTAAATATGCTTACAGAACCAAATTAGAAGCTACACTAAATGTAATTTTAATTGCACCTCTATTTGTCATTGCATAGGAGAACAATAGTGAAATATTATTGGATACAATTACAGTAGGCCTTAGGTGGTCAGAAAAAAAATAATAAAAATCAGCTTTGGCTCTTTCACTCAGTTGTCCTAGCAGTGCAGACAGTTAGTGGCAAGGGAATTATGTGCTCCTCATTCTGAATATTATACTATTTCTTCATCATCTACCAAGACGGACAAGAAGGAAACACATAGAGACAGGAAACACACTCTTAAGTCATCATCTTCCATGTTTTCATTCCAGAGAAGAATTGGATTGTCATTACATCTTCAGCAAAAGTCATTTGAAAGAACTGGAACATATGTTGGGTTCAGATATCAGTGGAATTAGACTGCAACTTTGAATCAGAGAGTAATTACTCACTGTCTCCCAGCTGAACCTTATAAACACCTGAAGTTATTTTTGTCTTTAGGACAGTGATGTGTACACATGAATTCATCATATCTGAACAACACTTATTTTCATTGGCTGGCTCTGGCATGCAGATAGAGTTTGCTAATTACCAAGATGCATTTTTCAGGTGGATTTTTTAATGTCTTTAAAATAGAATAGGACCATTTTTTGTAATTATCAAAAGGTGAGTACTGCATTTCTGGGTAATGTATTTCAATGAAATATTCCATTTTACGATTCATTTAGCATTAATAATACAATGTATGTGAATTCCAAGGCTGTCGTGTTCAACAAAATTACAATATAATGTTCCCAACATCTGCTGAGAGTGGAAAATATATTCAGTGGTCTAGTTCTGTTTTTCCACCCCGAATAAGCATAATATGAACACATTTATGCTGTGACATTTAATCAACAGGGGACACCCTGCCTCATGAATTGGATTAGTATAGTGCTACTGCAAGCCACAGCATTGTGATTGATTCAATTACCATAATACCACGTAAACAGAAATGCATTTACTAAAGATGGAGTTAAATGTTTTGTATTGCTACAGTCCTCTCAGACAGTGGAAGGGAAACAATGTTGAAGAATAATTGTATGGCTAGAGGAGCATAATAGTTTTTGTTTGAGGGTTGGGGGTTGGGGGGGGGGTTGCTGTAGTGGAATATTACCTGTAGCAGATGCTCAAGCGAACAACAGTTCTTGTGTAGCAGGAAAACAAAAGGGTTTATTTAAGTCTCACTCTCACATTTGGTAATAAAGAGACCATACAAATGTAATTGTCATACGGTATAGTACGTGTGGGAGCGAAATGTCTTTTCATACAAAACAATGTGTCAGTAGGAAATATAAGTGTACAAACATTTATTTTGCCATTAATTGTAAAAATCCAGTGAGATTTTTGTTTGCGCAAGGAGTCTGACAACAGCCAGTGCTCCACACAGAGATCTGATCTCATCATCGTCCAGTCTGTCTGGAATGACATGAAGAAACAGAACAATCTGAGCCAGACTAAATCCAGAAGAACTGTGGCAACGTTGCCAAGATGCTTCAAGAGACCTACCTGCAAAGTTAGAGTACTGCTGAAAGTTTTAGGCACTTGTGTAAAAAATGCTGTAAAATGAGGATGCTGTCAAACATAATGTCATAAATAGATTTTTATTTATCAATTAACTTCTATTAACTAAATTAAATCAACCTTTGGTGTGATCATCCTTTGCGTTTGCAGCAGCTTTTGCTCTAGGTGCACTTGTGCATAATTTTCAGGTAGCTTTGCAGGTATCATTTTTTAAATAATTTTTTTGTTGATAAGTTTTGAAATACAATAACAGGAAAAGTAATATTGTGAAACCTTAATAGTACTTGTTGTTGTTTTTAAAGGCTTTAATTTTAAATATATTTTAAAATATAATTTGGATAGAAAGTCTCTTTTGGTCCATTTAACATGTGCTTTGAGATTAAAAATTTAATTGCAGAACAATCAGTCACAACCAGGCAAGTACACACAAGCACTGTTACTGCAGTGTCAGTATCCATAAAACAATGTTTGAAATGTTGTCCATCTTTTAATAAATAAAAAATAATGACAGGACAGGACAGAAAACAGTCTGTCAGCTTGGTTAAATTAAAAGTCCACTTTCAGTTCTGTATCATGTTTACCAAGACTTTACTGACTAATGGTCCAAAAATGCTGTTAAACTGGAAATCAACATGTAAACATCAAATAGAACTGTGACATGTAATTTTAACTAAAACTCTCAGAGAGAACTTTGCTCACTCACTTTTTAAGTCCACCACACGTCACTGGAGAGTACTGTAAGATGGGTCAGTGAATGGAAAAGAGAATAACCACACAGCTGAAAACAAGTGACAAGAGCAAAAATCTTTACAAGAGTGAGTGACGACAACAGTGAGCTCATGCATTATTAATAGCCTTCAGGTCACTGTTACACAGTAATTAACCACATTCACCTTGCAAAACTATTGAACGAGTATTTGAAAATGATAAGCGTATACATTTGCAATTAAGTAAGGACACACATTTTGAAAAGGTTGCCAAGGACAATGTGCATTGGATGAGGTTTATTAATGGAAAAAAAAATGTTACTGTCAAAATTACAGTGAATAGCTATACACGTGCATTTGTTGCTGCTATAAAGCAATCCGTACGGTGGGCCAGTAGTGCACAACACAACAAAATGGAAACAAGCCGCAACACAAAAGAAACAAGCTACAACACAATGGAAAACAAACCACAACACAATGGAAACATGTCGCAACACAGTGAAATTAGCACAACACAACGAAATTAGTCCTATGCGTTGTGTTGTGATGATTTTATTGTGTTGTGCACTACTGGGCCAATGTAAATCTTCCCCTTTTTCACAGAATTTCTTACAGTTTCTCCATCTATTTCACACGACTATTCATTCATGGTATTCCCTTATCAAGGTCATGACAACTGTAATTTCTGGCAATGGTTGCTCTACCAACACTACAGGAAGTTCAGCCATGTTGTCATGTTGAGAAAAATACGCATCCATGACATACATTTTGTCCTTCAGTGCAACAATTATGCTTCTCATTAAAATCTCTGGGGATGTGATTAACAGCCAGCATATTGATTTATCTACTGCTATTTTAAGAAGGCTTTCCTACTCAGTGACTGGAAGATCTCACTCTCATTAAATTAAAACAGAATGATGGACAGGGATATGTCACATAAGGTTGTCAGTTATTATTTACTCTTGTACAGTGTACTTTTTTTATTCTTCACATGATGTTCATATGACTAGTTGGTCGGATGTGGAGTTACGTCAAGAACCAGAAAGTATTCATTTATATTTTATTCCACTGATGTTTGCCTGGAGGACAAGACCACAGAATCGGGTTAATAAATAATGGTTTGAGATGTGCACAGACACAAGACATGAGCGTGTATTCCAGGGCAATCATGCCATTTGTGTCCTCATGACTTTGTAGTGCTATAATTAACAGGATATCATTCATATAGGACATTTTAATGGCTAATATAGTATAAACACATTGCTTTACATCTTTTTTCCTAACAATTCCTAAAATGATTTACTTTTTTTTGTTTTAGTTATTGATTGAAACTCGATTTGATATGTGGATCTATCTACACTGACAGAAAATGCTGAATTATGGAGTGGCAGTTCACTTAATGACTAGTGCTTTTCTTCTGCATTTTGTTTACTGTGCAGTGGCACAAATAAAAAATCTCACAGCTTTTCAAGATAGTAAAATCAATATTCTATTCTATTTAATGGGCAAGACTGTCTCCATAACTCGATAGGGTGAACTATTCAGTAACCTATTTTTTTTCTCCATGTTGTTTTTGTTTTTTTACTTTTGCCCTTTGTTATTCTCTCTGCAGCCTTGGATTCATCTCTTTATTCATTCAGTTAATTAATTTGAATGTCCAGCTGCTTTTTCCATACAATGAAAGTCGGCTAATATAGTATAAACACATTGCTTTACATCTTTTTTCCTAACAATTCCTAAAATGATTTACTTTTTTTTAGTTTTAGTTATTGATTGAAACTCGATTTGATATGTGGATCTATCTACACTGACAGAAAATGCTGAATTATGGAGTGGCAGTTCACTTAATGACTAGTGCTTTTCTTCTGCATTTTGTTTACTGTGCAGTGGCACAAATAAAAAATCTCACAGCTTTTCAAGATAGTAAAATCAATATTCTATTCTATTTAATGGGCAAGACTGTCTCCATAACTCGATAGGGTGAACTATTCAGTAACCTATTTTTTTTCTCCATGTTGTTTTTGTTTTTTTACTTTTGCCCTTTGTTATTCTCTCTGCAGCCTTGGATTCATCTCTTTATTCATTCAGTTAATTAATTTGAATGTCCAGCTGCTTTTTCCATACAATGAAAGTAGATGTATCTTAGCATGAGGAACAAACTTTCATTCATTATTATATTCATTCTCCCCATCTGCCAAATCTAATTTGTACTCATTCAAACTTTGAAACCTAGCTGCTTTAGGAAATGTCAACCACATGTCCGTATATGATATTGTAGAGCTGCGGAAAGAAAAAATATGAATACCAGCTTACATTTCAATCTGTTCCTCACACGAAGCATGTCTTAATGAAATACTAAGAAAATGTTTATGTTAGTTTTTATTTTTAAAAATGACAACAAAACAATAATAAAGTACAGCCAAATACAGTAAATACATAAATTCGGGATTTCTTTGTCACTCTGGAAAGTGCTTTGTTGTAAAATAATTACTAGTTAAGCATTTTCAGACAGGTAATGGGCTTTAGTTTTTGGACAACAGCACGTTATTTGATTATTACATATCCTTTCCTTTCCTGGCAGACAATATTGGCAGAAGCAGCATTTCATTCTCAGCTGATAGAAATTGGAAATCATCTCCTGAAATGGACGAATCATCTGCAAACTGTTTCAGAATGCAGCTGACTGCTGAAATGCGTGAGTTGGGTTTCTAACAATCTCTTTCACATATTCTATCTGTTCTCTTCTTGCCCGCCCTTTTGTGCTCACAATCTCGTTTCTGCTCTCTCTCTCTCTCTCTCTCTCTCTCTCTCACACACACACACACACACACACATGTGCAAATGGATACCTGAATTCTGAGTCTTCTGTGAGATGTTTATTGTATCTCTTCAGTGCAGGATATGACTGATTACTTAAACTCACCCATTCTGTGAGAATTTGTTTAACTAGACAAACGTAATAATTTGCTCAGACACTGCACAAAAGAAAGTTGCAACCAATATACCACTGGGATGGTTATATGAAAACTATAAAATATTCAAATATAAATGAATATAAAAATAATCAAAGTAAGTAAAAAGGTACAGTAGGCTTCTCCAAAGCTAAGACCTTCTGGTTTCATTTTGTTTCAAGTCATGTATTTTGCCAGTTCTCATTCTATCAAATGTATTTTTCATGCTTTGCTTGGTGTATAAAAATTAATGCCCTGTTTTTTAATTTAAAATCATTGTAGGCAACAACCTCTTTGACATACCAATGCGTAGACTTCATTAAATATTTGGTAACTCATTGGTTTTTACTGTTTTAATTATATCCGTAAAGTCAGTAAATAAATATCTTTGTTTAGCATGACGGATTAGATTATTCCTCCAGCACCGTTGTTGAAGGCTGTAGTGGTTCACGGTTCCTTCTCATATCGCCATGGTTATTAACCCTTTAACTGTCACTCCCATTTTTGAACATAGATGTGAAAGTGCACAATCCAAACTTAATTTTTTTATAATTCATGAAGGAAAACTTTTTTTTAAATATGATTTTGATGTACCATTTCCATGGTTATGCAATGTCTGATTTTAAAATGGTTTTCAAATGACTAATTTTGAGATTTTAAGATTTCAATTGATATATAATGTATGATGATTTCTAAAGCATGATAGGGAAAAAGGCAACGAAGATAGAATTTCTGTGACAAAGGTCAGAACTCCTGTTATGATGTAGATTTTTGAGGTGCACTATTGTCATAAAATAATCTATTACTTTTCCTACATAATCTGTAACGTGTAAAACAGTGGTAAAATATCTATTTAGGAGTCTTAGACTTTTCCAATGATATATAGTTTGCCATGATTAGATTAAGATGTATTAGTATTATAGTGAAGTAAACTTAGGTGTCCCGCTGAGAGGACGGCTGACAGTTAAGATGTTTTAGTGGCCTATATGCTAAACTTTTGCTACAATGTGAATGTGACTGATCCTACAGTGCTGTTTTAATGCACTTGTATTCATATACAGTTTACAAAAAATAAAATAAAATAAAATGATTTGTGAGTGAGTTTGTCCTGCTGTTACCAGGTAGGAACTGATGAGTAAATTATCTGATCAATTATTCATGCAAGCAGATGGTGCCACTTCTGCTGATTGTACATTCTGACTGTTAAAAAAGAAACACAGTAGCTAAGAAAAAGAGGAAGAAAGGGGTCTGAAAAGTGACTGTGAATAGTCTATACACTCCTGTCAAAATGTGACTGAGATAATAAATTATTCTTCATAAAATCATGTCAGATATCCAGCATATCCACTGCATGTTAGTATGTTTATAAATAACCAATCACACTACTAAAAGTAATGAAACATCTAAAAAGTAATTAAACATCTGCCTGACATCAAGTGATAATTAATTAAAATATATGCTGTTTCTATAGGATATTCTTAGCATTATTATTGCTGAAGTCGTATTGTTGGTCTGGAAAGTTCATATAAAGATGTTTTGCAATCTCATTGTGAAGAGATACCAGTTGTCACGGTGACTACTATGCGGGAGCGAAGGAGAACGAAGATGAAGTTTCACAAATAACAGTCTTTAATCATCCAAACACGGGGTAACACAGGGCAGACAGGAACATGCACACAGCACTTGGTATAGACATTAACACCGGACAAAGAAATCAGGGAACAGACAACACTTTAAATACAGGGCTTAACGCGGGGTAATTAACGGGACACAGGTGAATCAAATGACTACTCAAAATGAGAGAGAGAAACTGGGTCACGGAGAGCACATGGGGAGAAAAACATACACAAACAGTCCATACTCCTGACACCAATCTGGAGGAGGCTACAAAGGTTTTTCCAAAAAAGCTTGCCTCAATTTTGTCAAAAGAATGCGGCAAAACGTTTCAAATTCTTATGAAACTAAATTCCCATAAGTTTAGAAGGTATGTTAATAAAAGCATGTAATAAAAAGGTGCTTATCTCCTCAACAACATCATTTTCACAATCTAGCACCGTGGTATAGGCATTTTGCTATATGATTGCCTCTCTTCAGCTGGGACTGGGGAAGTAGTCAAGATACAAGGAGTCATGATGGAAGGAATCAAATACCAGACCATTTCGGCTCAAGACCTGCAGGACTCCATTACAAAGATAAAGACGAAGAGGAATTTCATCTTTCAGCATGATAACCCAATCCAAAAATCAAGTCAACAAACTAATCGATTCAGAAGAAGAACATTTTGGAACAGTAGAGTAAGAGCCCAACCTTAAATCCAATCAAAAACTTGTAGTATGATGTGGAGACTGGAGATCACTCACAGTTTTTATGAATCTGAAGTTATTTTGCAAGGTATAGCAAAGTAAAATAGACAAATAAAGATGTGCTAAACTGATAGACTGGCTGCTGTATTAAAATTAAACCATGAACTAACCAAGAATTTGTTACTTTCTTAAAACATTCTATTTTTTTAGGTAGTTTTAATATTACATTAAAAGTGGAAAAAAAACTGACATGATTGATTAATTATTCTTCTCAAACGCATGAAAATTTAACAGGGGAGTGTAGACTTTCTATAGTCATTGTATGTCTAAGGACAGGTGAGTGTAACTAAATGAGCCAATGGACATTGGCATGCAATTATTGCATCCAGCTGCTGCTGATCACAGGAGTATGCATACCAGGTTTTCGCTGAGGAGCCGAGCCGGTGACCCAGCCGCTCAGCGGTGGTACAGCAGCAACCGTGGCGACGGGACATGACGTGATGTCTCCATTCCCTCCTTCAGGGAACGAGGGTTACAGACGTAACCGAAACGTTCCCTTTCAGTCGGTCACTCCGAGTCACGTCGGTGACCGACGAATTGGGATCCCTACCAAAGCACCATGGATGCTGCCCCTTCCAGTGTCCTGTGCGAGCCGCCTGCGCCCCTTTGTGGTGTAGGCCGGGGCTCGCGACAAGAAGACCAGTCACTGTTGTCATAGCACTACCCACTAGAGACCTGCACTCCTGCGGTAGTACCACGGGACCCAACCCAACAGGGTGCGGCGCGGGACAACTCTTGATGGGCGAGTGTGGGTGCGGGCGGGAAGAGACTCGTGTGTGTGCGGGATGCGGGAGAATAAAATGATTTGCATGCTCAAGAATCGTCTCAATTTAACACACAAAGTGTAGACATTGTGAAAGATTCATTGTGCATATGTTCATTGTGTTATAACAGAGCTTTATGAGATCGCGATGAACTGATATTAGTGGTAATAAAGGAAGAGCTGCTCGCATTCTACCATGCCAAATCATGCACGCAGCAGCTTGCTTTTCTGTTAAAAATAACAGTGGTTTGTGAATGTTGATCCTTAGCCTAAATAACTAATATTTTATCGGGAGCATTTATGCTGGGATGTTGGGGATCTTAGGAGATGTTACAGAACCATTTAATGTAAATTTCAGGTCTCTGAAATTTGCAGGTCTCTACTACCCACTCAGTGAGATTGGATAACACTGGGAAAACGTACCCGTTCCACTTGGAACAGGGACGCTGCGGAAGCCCCATCCTTCCCAAAGGAGGTTTCGGAAGCAAATACACATATGAACATCCGTTTAGGTGCATATGGAAAATTGGAGGTGATTGTAACCCTCTTGGAAATGGCAGAAGTCTGCTGGGGAAACACGAGCTCTGAGGCTATACCGTGGACCTTACACATATGGGATCCACTTAGGTCTCACATATGGAACCCAGCCTTCTACCGGTTCTCAAGGATTCATCGAGTGAAGGCCTGGCACCGGATGTTCCACCACGTCTGGCTGCCGAGGGCACGGAGGAGCTCGACAGGGTCTACAGTACGGACACCCTGGAGAAGTTTCTAGCAAGCCGACACTAAACCGGGGCCTCTCAGTGCCTCTACCCATTTGAGGTGAGAACACAGGAGGATACTGGCTCCACACGAAGGCTATAGGATCTAGCGAACGTGGGGGTCGCCCAGCCCACAGTTCTACAAGTATCTGTCAGCGAGGCGCCACGAGCCAGCACCCAGGAGGATGAAATACTCCTAATAGAGTGCTCGCAACCCAAGCGGGCAGGGCACACCCTGTGCCTGATAAGCCAGGGTGATGGCATCCACAATCCAGTGGGCAATCCTCTGCTTAGAGACGGCCTTCCCTTTCTGCCGCCCTCCGTAACAGACGAAGAGCTGGTCTGAAAGCTTTGTGTCCGGTCTACATAGTGTCTCAAGGCTCGGACAGGACAGAAGCCTTGGGTGGAGGCAGCAGCTGCCTGCTGGGGCAGGATGTGTTGAATCGCCTCTGTCTGCTTCTGTGCAACTGAGAACTGCTGGGCAAAGCTCTCGACCGCGTTGCCGAAGAGGCCGGTCTGGGACACAGGGGCATTAAGGAACCGAACTTTGTCGGCATCCCTCATGTCGGCCAGACACAGCCAGAGATGGCGCTCCTGGACCACAAGCATGGACATCGCACAACCCAGAGAACCCGCGGTGACCTTCATCGCTCGGAACGTGAGGTCAGTGGTTGTTCGGAGCTCTTTCAGAACTTCCGGATCATGACCTCCCTCGTGCAAGTTCCTCAGTGCCTTGGCCTGATGCTGGTGCACCTGCAGTAACGCCATAGCGTGTAAGGCGGAAGCAGCTTCCCCACAAGCATCGCCGGTCAGACCAGACGAATGCCTACAGGCCCGGGAAGGGAGCAACTGGTCTCCCCGCCAGGAGGAGGCGGTCTTAGGACACAACTGCATTGCTACTGACCACTCCACCGGGGGGATCGCCGAATACCCCTTTGCTGCACCACCATCGAGGGTGGTGAGGAGCTAGAAGGCCGGTTTCTGGCAGTAAAAGGTGCCGTCCACGACCTGGTAAGCTCCTCATGCACCTCCAAGGAAGAAAGGCACCGGGGCGGGACGCTGAGAACCAGCGCGAGCCACTCCGAGAAACCAGTCATCCAACCTCGATGGCTCTGGACGCGGTGGAGGATTCTACTAAAAGTTCTTTCCATTAACCTCAACTCTTACCCCAGGGCGGAACGCAAAAGGAGTGTGTTTAGCCGGTGTGTAGTCAGCCGTCATTTACCACTTTTCAATATCCAATTAACAAAAGTGATCATTGAAATGTGGAAGCAATTCTGTTGTTATGGTAAATGTCATGGGATTGATAATCTGTTACAGAGCTGACGAGACGTGAGACGTGCGGATCCATCTGCAAGGCTCTATTGTGGAGAAGACAGAGACGTGGTCATGAAGCAGGCAGGGTCAAACAGAGGCAGACAGGTATATGGTGGGCAAGACACAAGGAGAGTGATAAACGCTGAAATAATACTCGGCAGAGGGAAGGGATCAGAGTGAGTGTTAAATAGTGAGGGAGTGATATGAAACAGCTGGGTGCAATCAGTGTAAACAGGTGTGTGCAATTCGTGCTGAGTGCAATCAGTGCAATGCATGATGGGAAATGTAGTCCGGGGTGATGTGCAACAGTGTGTAGTGCGAGAGTCAATGAATTGGAAAGTTCATGAACCGGATTCGTGACATAATCATATTAATTCACGATAATCCACCCATTTATTTCTCCCTGTAACTAATATGAACTTTGCAATTAATCATTGTGGTTTAATTAATGATTTATCATACATAATGTGGCTGGCCGTAGACTGATCGTATCATTCTTAATTCTGAAAAATACAATTATTTGGTATATTTCAACACAGAAAAAGGCCTACACGTTGGAACGAAGTGCCAATTTACTGTTTGTAAGAACTAGGGTGTTCGTACCTAAAGCAATGTTTAATATTTATGTCCAACCAAACCTGTTTTGCAAATTAAACCCAACCGGCAAACATCGCTCATTATCTGCTCCCAGTAATCAATCTTAAACTCTCAATTATCCATTGGCCTTAGTGTTAGGCATGCAGAGAAAAAGTAAATCCCTTTGTGGTACTCACTGCACAGCTGACGTAAGACAGGACCCAGAATGCTGTGCTTCATTGCTAGAGACAATGGGCTAATTGTACAAGGTTGTAAAATCTCAGCGTCTATGCATCTCTAGGGTTTTGAGACTCTGCCAATGATTAGGTGAGCCACAACATTAGACACGCACAGCCATTGTCTCTTGTTATGTGTCTTCTAATTAATAAGTGGCGGCTTCTTTATCTAGGAATAATGTGTTGGTCTCAGAGGGCAGCTCTTTGATTGTTATGGGGCAGGACCTTGTTCTATGCAGTGCAAAACTTCCTATCCAGCCTTTGAATGACATATGAACAGATAGTTAAATAAGACAAGAGTTCCCTATAAACGTGTTGATATGTTTCTTGTTAACCTCACTTTAGCAATCCCTCTTTTCTGTGTAGTTACGATCTAATCTCTGTTTCAGTTCAGCAAATTGTTTTGAACTCTTAGTACATTCTTATAAATATGATTGAGCAATATTTTGGAAACATCAAAACCTTGTGGACTCATGCTGTGAGATGCTGAAAAACAGCAAGACATGACACCACGGTCAAACATGGCTGTCTAGAATATTAAATACTGATGATGGAAAAAAAGAACCAGCCTTGTGTGGAATGCCCATAGATGTTGCATTGCAGTGATAAACTCAATTACACAGTGGACTGCTGTATACTGTAAGGACATTATTAGTTTACATATATTTTCTCTATACCTAAAGTACAACACAATGAAATGTGTTATTCGAAATATAGGTAAAACACCAATAGAAGGTGATTTCCTTCTATTGAAAAAAATGAAAAAAAGGAATTAATTGTGACTTTTAGAATTGTGAGAAAAAAATCCTTATATAGTGTTTTAGAGTGTAGGCTTATATCAATGATATGCAAATAAACTGTACATCTGAATCCACTTTTGGTAATGTTTATTTAATGCTTTTGTTTGCCACAATAATGTTATGTCTATTAATTATTTTAAAGGCTTTACTCAGGGAATACTGGGGGGGAAATCAGGATGTAATGAACATTTAGCTACATTTTTTATTTATTTACAGCAAGTTGGATAAATTTGAAACAGCGTTTTAAAAAATGGAACTCATATTTGTTTTATCTGATCACAACATTACAATTAAGTGAACAAAGAGGATGGATTTTAAACAATTTTGCTGTTGAGTGTATTGCCTTGAACCTTTTGTTTAAAATAAAGTTGTAATTAGCAACCACTTCATACTGTATTTTTTGTATCTTTTCCCCTGTCCTCAGTATAATGTTTCATCCTGTCAAGTCTTTTTTTTATCCTATTAACTAACAAAAGCCAGTTGCTTAATGTCAAGAAGTGATAGTAATGTTTGGTGGGAAAACAACAACACAGACATAAGTATTAGTAATGGACTTGACTAATTATGTGATGTTTTGTTGTATTAGTTGGCCTGTCTCACATCATGTTTGATAAAATAGTTCAACTTCACACTCATTATTTCAACTTCAAGCCAACTAGGTCTATATTTTCATCCTTTTAATTTCTACATAATGTTTAAAAAATATCTGCAAAAAAGCTGCTATACCTGTTTATAGAAATGTTTCTGTAAATGATAACACCAAATTCTAAAGGTATTGCAGAACTGTTGTTTCTGTTAGCAGAGTCATATTATATAGTAATGGTATGAGCTTTAGCACAATGCCCAGTGACTAGGTGAAGAAAGCTTGGCAGTGTGCAGAGTTCTGGGAGAAAGCTGGAAATGTGTCCTCTGCATGCACACTGGCATTTGGCTGTGGTGCTGAACTCATGAGGTGCACAAGACAGCAAATGAGACAGAGCTGGGGATGTGCTGATGTATTTTGTGCTGTTCTCAACATCAGCATCCCTGTGCACTGGAGCTATGGAAGCAGTGAAAAGCTGTGAGTTCCGGTTACAAGTAGCTCTTAGTTTATTTGCCAGCTTCTTTGTATTGTCCTACAGTCAAGCAACCTTCTGGTGCATTATGTCAAACACATTTGTGTCCTGGATGATGCCAAAAATAATCTGAAACAGATCTCACTCTTTAGACAGAAACACGGAAAATATTAGGGTGATCATATGTCCTCTTTTTCCAGAATATGCTCTGGCTTGGTTTTCTAAAATGTCCAGTTATTGGTTTTGTTACGCTGCAAGACGTGGTGCACAGGTCAGAGTCGTGCATGTATTGTATGATTTATACATTTTGTACGTGTATTTGCATTGCTTTAAACCTATCTCTGTAAATCCCAACCTTTCACATGCCACGATTGGTCAATTATATGACTGCATGCTATTGGTCAAACTACTTTTCAGTCATTAACTTCGGCAAGTATGAAACAATTGGAAAACGAAGCCAAAACTTGGGCCTTGAGGCAATTTTAAAAAAAAAAGACCCAGCCAGGACATGTCTTGGAAAAAGAGGTAATCTGGTCACCTTGAATTACATAAAAAAGTTTAACATAAAATGTAGATGGATTTGATTGATAAAAGTATTAGTTTTTATTGTATACTGTAGCAACAGCAATTCAAAATTCACTTGCCAATGTAAATGAAGCAAAATATACTGTTTAGTCAAATTCTGATTTCAGCATTCCCTCCAAAACTCCCCAGTTTAAAAAAATAAAAAATAAAATGGACATCTTGTCAAAAAAAAAATGTACTCAAAGTCTTGGTTTGAGAGAAATAAACTAATATTTAAAGGGGTCATATGACGTTGCTAAAAAATAACATTATTTTGTGTATTTGGTGTAATGAAATGTTTATGCGGTTTAAGGTTCAAAAAACACATTATTTTCCACATACTGTACATTATTGTTTCTCCTCTATGTCCCGCATTTCTGAAACAGTTTTGCTTTCACAACGAAACACAGCATCTCCACGACATGGCGGCGGCGGCAACAATGCTACAGCGAGAATCAAAGTTATGCCTTCTTTCTTTGCGTTTGAACATTTGGGCGGTGTTATGCAAATCTTCCCACACAGTGATGTACATGTGGGGGCGTATTTAAACGAGGCATTTTAGGAGGGCGTGGATGAGTCTTAACTTTTATAAAGAAAATCTCTTTGGGTTTGAGGCTTTAGTCTTTGCAACTTTAGGGATCTTATCTATTCACAATCAGCTTGTAACACTCCCAGAGAAAAAGTAAATCCCTTTGTGGTACTCACTGCACAGCTGACATAAGACAGGACCCAGAATGCTGTGCTTCATTGCTAGAGACAATGGGCTAATTGTACAAGGTTGTAAAATCTCAGCGTCTATGCATCTCTAGGGTTTTGAGACTCTGCCAATGATTAGGTGAGCCACAACATTAGACTATCTATTCACAATCAGCTTGTAACACTCCAAAGAGAAAGGAAAACTTGAAATCCCATCATATGACCCCTTTAATAAGATTTAAGAGCAAATAAAAAGAACAAAAGTACTACTGTGTAAGTAAGGAAGTATATAAATAAATAAATATATAAAATAATAATATATTTATTTTTTCCTTTCAGTTTTAGCACAAACCCCATCTTTTTTTCCCAGTAAAAATAACAGTAAAACTCACCGCATTGGTTGAGCCAATAGTGCTGTGTCGAGATGGTTGGGAGGCTCAAACAGAGAAATGTAATTATTATACAAAGCCTCATTGTTTTAGTGTCATAGGGGAGTAGAACGTCACTAATACAGTATTAAGTATCTTGCATTATTATTGTAGTTGAACTCATGGTCTGTTCCCCCCCACAGGAACCTGCATGAGGAAATTCAGGAATAAGCAAAGGGCAAACCACACAGACGTCTAAATCCCCCAGTGGGCCAGAAATCTCTGGAGGACACAGTATTATTTTTTTGAGAGGACAATGATGAATGGGATGTGCAATAAATGGCTTCGCAGGGGACTGTTATTAACGATAGCATAGGAAGCCTGAAGACACACTCATACTCATGCTCAGAGACATGTTCTGAAGGCAGATCTCCCGTGCGCTCTCATGCTTTCTCTCTGTTTAATTTATTTGTTGTGTTTTTATTTATTTATATTTGAAGATGCAGTGTCAGCTCACTTGTATAGAGTCTGCACATTAGGTCTTATAGAATATGTCAGTCAGAAGGTCAAATTCAACAATGATTTGTCTCTTGCAGTAACTATTTCAGTCTGTAGGACTTAGGCTTATTTTTTCGACAGGCAGCAAAAAAAATTTTTTTTTGGTGTATGTAACAATTCCATTTAGATGTTTGTTGTCTAAATACAGCTTAAATGCTTTTTTATGATTTTTTTTAAATCATACAATATAATAAAAAAATTTAATCAATACATTTGTTTTTATGCCAAACATGAAACGGAAAAGCATTAACACTGACAAATGGTCAGTTCGCACCTGAGAAACCTGAGATATCAATGTTGTTCAAATCCGGTCTATAAACTTCCGTTCTCTCACCATCAGAGGTCACCCGCTCTCCACATGGACTCTCACACTACACAGACTGTTACACATCACCCTGGACTACACTTCCCATGCTCCATTACACTAATCACAAGCTCACCTGAAACCAATCACACACAGCTGCTACCAATAACACACACTATATAAATCAGTCCCACACCACCATTCAACGTTGAGTATTGTTTAGCGTTTATCACTTCCTAGTTTTCATAATCTAGTCATAGTCTTGCCTTTCCTGTTTCTTGCCGCGTATCTTGGATTAACCCTTTTGCATGCTGTTTTGGACTGTGTTTGCTCCTCGCCTTGCCTTATGCTCACGTTTACGTATTACCCCTCTTGTCAAGCCCTCTGGATTACGTTTGCGGTCATCTGACTCAAGCCCGTTTAGGATTGCTCTTTTGTCTTGCCTGTGCCATACCTGTTTGCTGTTGTTCGACCCTGCCCGTGTTTTTGACTGTTTATTAATAAAAGCTTGCACATGGATCCGCACGCCTCTCATCTCGTCAGCCCCGTAACGCTGCCATTGTCAATCTCTCTTTTATTTATTTTTGAAAGTCATAAACACTACTGTGAAATATATTTGATGTGCACAATATATTTGACGTAGTCTCTCGTTCACCACTATAGAAGTTTACCCAACTATGACAACGTCCGCTGCTGAGAAATCCGGAATTGTGAAAAAGGTCCATTAGTAGTTATTGAACCCATGAACTCAACTTGCACATACTTTTTATTCGTTTATTTGTTTGCTGAATATTTCAAACTATTTGCTAATCACACTTATGTGTTTAGTTCAAAGTGTTCATTTAATAAATACAATCTTAAATGACTGAGCCTTAAATACATTTGAATATTATTTTATGTGACATTTATAGCCATACTCAAAGCAACAATACAAATTACCTCAGACCTTGAAAATAAGTTAAAGGAAACATGAACACTAAAATTGTGAACTCAATGCGAAAAAACAAACAAACTGTATTTCATTACAAATATGGCATCTGTCACTCAGTGTGTACTTTTAATAATGTTAGAATGTTTTAATATTTTTGAATTAGATTATGCACTTATCCATTTCTTTGAGAGTGTAGTGCCTTTGAGGAAAGAATGTGGAATCTATGTATTTATGGCCCACACACTTTTCTGATTGGCTGTGAATTTTGATTGATTTTGTCATGTCAAGTATCCATGTTGCATCTAGTGTGGACAGACAAATTGCTTGTCGCTGGAATCTTATCACATCATGTCTAGTTGGGACATGGAGTCTGTAAATTTGAGATGGTCTTCACTGCAGAACACAAGATCCAGGGGGCGTGGTTGGATCCTGATCCAACTCCTCCCACCTTAAACATACCTAAACCTACCCGTCTCCACCCCCTGATCCCAAAACCCACCCATCTCCACCCCCTAGATGTGGATCCAACCACGCCCCCTGGATCTTGTGTTCTGCAGTGAGGGGCTACTGGTAAATTTGGGTAACCAGCACTAAGTAACCATCTGCAAAAACCCGGTCCCCATTTTGTTTTGGTGAGAATCACATTAATTTGTTGGGAACACTATCTTCGTTTGACTTGCATGATGTGGAAATGTGGAATGAAGTCATCTTTAGTCTAACCATTGACTCATTATTTATGGTGCCTACAGGACTAGACCGATGCCCTTGAAAACATGACAATAAGCCAATGTGAAAATAGGGATTGGGAAAAAATGAATGTCTCCACACAGGCCTGGCTTTCTACAAGGGTGTGCAAATTCAATTATTTACTTGTACATGTATCCTGCCTGTGGGCTGACCGCACAATCTAAATGGTAATAGCAGCACATTTTATTTTATTTCATTCTATTTCAACCAACGTTCTATAACAAAATTTCATTGGTTAGTCATGAGGTGGCTCTAGCACAGCCACAGCTTCATTATCACAGAACTAGAACAGTTAACTTGGTGATTATATTTAATCCTCAACAGACCCAATGATCATCAAGTATGCAGTATCAGTCCATTGAAAGCCATCATGGGAAACATAGGGGCCTTCATTAAAGACAGATGGAGTTATAGCATGTAAACTGATGAGGAGTTATAACACAAGAGGAGGTGATGTTTCCTGAACATTACTAGGAGTCAACTATTTTTAATGTCATCCTTTGACATTTTGGATAAATCTCACAATGAAACACTTGAGTGATATTTCACCCCTAAATAAATTAATGAACTGTGTGTGTGAATGAATTAATGAATGAACAAACTATATTTTGCTTTAAAATGCCTATGTTTATAATCTATATTTTTTTTATCTTTTTTTATATTAAGAAAAAAAAATATTTAGTCAAAAAAGCCCAAATGTGTCTTAATGGTCAACATAAGCTGTCTATGTATATCACAATGACTACGTTTACATGGACATCAGTAATCTAATTATTTACCTGAATAAGACAATGTTATGATTAAGGTGTTTACATGAGTTGCTTTTAGAATATTCCTTTCATGTTCCCGTTTTACATGTTATAGTACAAAGATCGATTATAATGGCACACGGACGTCACCACGCCACTCCATCCAACATTCAACCCAGAAATGCATGTATATAGTTCGTCTTTGTTATGATGCCACATACAGTTTTGGGTGTTTCATTTTTAATTTTATGAAAGCTCCAAGTGCAGTTAATTATTTGTCATACTATATGTGCAAACAGATGAAGGTGTTGTTAAAGCCATGCTCTTTTGTTTGCCGTCAAACGGTTGACCACCGCTGTGCGTGTATCCTGTCGCAAAATGCGGCGAAAAGTCGTACACGACGGTAATAATGTGATTAAGGTGTGTACATGTCTATTCTGCATTTCAATAATGCGACTAAAATAGGAATACTCCACATGTCTTAATTCAATTTCTGTTTACTTCGAATTTGACTTTAGCCGGATTAAGGTAAAAAATCTCTGTTTACATGGTAGATTCTTAATCAGAGTATTGTCTTAATCGTGTTAAAATCGGAATATTGTTGTCCATGTAAACGTACTCAATGATTTGATTGCATTTTGAATTTTAATCATTTCAGATGACATTTTCAACATAGCACTCAAAACACATCCAGAACAGAGCTGCCAATGTAATTCGATGTGTTGTAAATACTTTTTTCCCCTTTCATTTTAACAGGTAACTTGGCTGGAAATGCAAATAATATGTGACAAAATTGTTTCAAATCTAAACCTTTAATTTGCACCTGTCTTGAAACTGTTTTGGTCACACCTTCTAAAAAAATTAGCTGAACCATTACAAACAGAACCAGGAATAAATCTAGCATTAGCCTGCAATCTTCTTCATGTCAAAGTAAATTGCTTTCATTTTAGCTGGGTTTCCAGGGTTTCTTTGTAGCAATGTGACAAGGCTACTGATTAAACCAATGGGGGATCAATAACGCACCGGGCACGACTGAAAACTAGCACAGAGAAATCACCGCCCCAACCTCTCAGAGCTGCCACTGATAGAGTTCAGCTCACGATGGGCACAGCGGTGTGAGACAGGATCCTCTGTGGTGTCTTTCACCTGGTATTTTCCACTGGAGCGCAACGAAGATGTGGGCTACGCATTTGCACCTTTTGATTACCAGTTTGTTAGATCATGACTAATGAAGTCTGACAAACACAGAGTGATTGTCATTGACAGGGGCAAGTGGGGGAGATCTCACTGCCTAATATCATCAAGAAATGGAGCAAGGGAAAGGATGAGGGCTTACAACCAAGATCTTTTGTCAAAAACAAGCAAAACAAGATTCAGAGGTCTTCCTGGAGTGATTTTGAGTGTGTGGCACATATGCTGTTTTCACTGTAAGCCTGGAAACTCTTTTTATCAAATTGAGTAATAGCATTCAAAATGTCAGTAAAAAAAAAAAATATATATATATATATATATATATATAATGTTACAAGAATTTCTGATCTAAATGTTGAAAACAGTTGCACTGCTTTTGATTATATTGGTCAAAGGGATTTTTTTTTATAAATATAAATTTATTTTAAATATAACTGTTTAGTAACATAAATGTATTTACTGTCATTTATGATCAATTTAATGCATTTCTGCTGAACATTCTTTGTTTTCAAAAAAAAAAAAAAAAAAAAAAAATAACAGTTCCAAAAACCATATAGAGTGCACCTTTTGATTACCAGTTTGTTAGATCATGACTAATGAAGTCTGACAAACACAGAGTGATTGTCATTGACAGGGGCAAGTGGGGGAGATCTCACTGCCTAATATCATCAAGAAATGGAGCAAGGGAAAGGATGAGGGCTTACAACCAAGATCTTTTGTCAAAAACAAGCAAAACAAGATTCAGAGGTCTTCCTGGAGTGATTTTGAGTGTGTGGCACATATGCTGTTTTCACTGTAAGCCTGGAAACTCTTTTTATCAAATTGAGTAATAGCATTCAAAATGTCAGTAAAAAAAAAAAATATATATATATATATATATATATATAATGTTACAAGAATTTCTGATCTAAATGTTGAAAACAGTTGCACTGCTTTTGATTATATTGGTCAAAGGGATTTTTTTTATAAATATAAATTTATTTTAAATATAACTGTTTAGTAACATAAATGTATTTACTGTCATTTATGATCAATTTAATGCATTTCTGCTGAACATTTTTTGTTTTCAAATAAAAAAAAAATAAAAAAAAACTTACTGACCCCAAACCTTTAAACAGTATTGTAGCTCATAACCAAAATTCACAGTTCTAATATGATCCAGGGCATTCTCAGATAACTTTTTCTAAACCGTACCTAAACATTGTGACAACATCTGGTCTTGACATTAATAATTGAGATCACATATGTAGTCTTAATGAATAAGACATCTTTCTGGAGTCCCTGAGGCCATATTTGTTTAATACCTCAATGGTATTATAGAATGGTTTAGGGCAATATAGCTATACAAACACCAGACATCTTGGGTAAGGTTGCAGGCAGTACGGATCGCTGGCTGAGATGTGAGCAATGATGGCTTTGTGTAGGTTTACGGCTAACACCACGTTCATCATCAGTGGGTGAAACAGTCTGCAACGTCTGGCAGACTGGCACACCCCGGAGTGATAGAATGGGGTGGATATCTCCACTGACGGCATCCACAGAGCCCAGTGAGACTTCAACCGTGTGAGCACTACTGTGTTGACCCTTGAAAAGAAGAGTTCCAAATAAACACTAAATCCGCCCACTGCAAAGTTGACACTCTTAGCAGTTAGCTCGCTCCAGCTGCTTAAAATACTGAACTGGTGAGATACTGTCAAGTTTGCATCAGTTGTTTCTTGCTGGCATCTCAACGAAGTGTATTGCTGTGCAGATATTCTGCAAAGATTTTTAGTTGCTACGCTATGTCTCTAGTTTTGTGCTTTGTGACTACGTAGCATAAGGCAGAATATGCAACCCAATTAACCGTTTGCAAAGAGCTTGATTTACAGGCAATCTGACCAATCAGAACGTGTATATCATGTGCTGCCGCTGCTATCCGCCATCTTGTCCGACAGCTACGGCTAATCTCCATAGGAATCCATGTTAAAACAGGGTAAAAAAGATCAATTGAATTTAAACTTTTTTAATATAACTTAAAGTGTTACTCCACCCCAAAATGAAAATTTTGTCATTAATCACTTACCCCCATGTCGTTCCAAACCTGTAAAGGCTTTGTTCGTCTTCGGAACACAATTTAAGATATTTTGGATGAAAACCTGCCAAGTGACTGCCAAGTAAATAACACTGTCAAGGCCCAGAAAAGTATGAAAGACATAATCAAAATAGTCCATCTGCCATCAGTGGTTCAATCTGAATTTTATGAAGCGACGAGAATACTTTTTGTACGCAAATAAAACAAAAATAACGACTTTATTCAACAATTCGTCTCCTCTGCGTAGCGCCATTTTAGAGAGTATCCACTGGACGCAAACTGTGTATGCGTGTGGTGCAGCTGACTCATACAAGTAAAACAGCATACGCAGTTTACGTTCAGTGGATACTCTCCAAAATGGCGCTACGGTGACGCGGAGAAGACGAATTGTTGAATAAAGTCGTTATTTTTGTTTTATTTGCGTACAAAAAGTATTCTCGTCGCTTCATAAAATTCAGATTGAACCACTGATGGCAGATG
>NW_015505437.1:269870-275913 GCF_001515645.1 Sinocyclocheilus grahami | reverse complement strand
AAAAAACTAAATAATACTTATTATCTTTTGATTTTGGAACAACATGTGACAGGTCCTGGACTGGACTGGTTTTGTGAAATTCACACGAATATTGGAAATATGGGAAAAAGAAGTAGCCTATTAAAAAAAAAAACCGTATATATATATATATTTTTTTTTTTTATTTAAATGTAGTGCCTCTACAGTGAGATCAAATTTATTGTGGAAATGTTAAATATCCTACCCAGTTAATCGTCATCTCTCATAAACTTCCATTTCAATTGTTGGTCACAGTGGTGTTTGGCAGCTCTGAAGGCTGATAAGAAACCAGAGACCCTCTCCCCCTCCCTCACCTCTTATCTCAACAGCACACTCCATGTTCACAAAGATTCTTCCAGACCCTTTTTTGAGAAGGTGCTGGGTATTTTAATGAGATATTGACATTTTATTTTAATCAATATATTATTTTTTGCAATTAAATAATAATAATAAATAAATTATATATATATATGCATAGGTCATTAATGGACCTGACCACAGTTTGGGAAAATTGTAGGCATTGGAATTTTTTTCCCCAAAAAATTCAAATGGAGCACTTAAATCACACATTAAATCTCAGTAAATAAAATATTCAGGTTGAAAATCTTCACTTATATACATTGTGTAACTTGTTGAGAACAAAATATTGTGATGGTGGTCAATGAAAATCTAAATCATCAACCCACTGATGGCTGGATTCAAAATCATAACAAATCATAATGTAAGTCAGTAGTGTGTGGCCTCCGTGTGCCTGTATACACTCCGGACAACATCTAGGCATGCTCCAGATGAGATGGTGGATGGTGTCCTCTGGGGGATCTCCTGCAAGACCTGGATCAGGGCATCAGTGAGCTCCTGGGCAGTCTGTGGTGCTACTTGGCGACTTCAGATGCTCTGATACATAATGCCCCAGAGGTTCTCAATTGGATTCAGGTCTGGGGATCGTGATGGCATCAATGCCTTCGTCATCCAGAAACAGCCTGCACACTCTGACCACATTAGGCTGAGCATTGTCTTGCACCAGGACGAACTCAGGGCCCACTGCACCAGCTTAAGATCTGACAATGGCCTAACAGCATGTGGGGGTCTGTGCAAACCTCCAAGGATATTCCTCCCCATATCATCGCTGATCCACTGCCAAAACGGTCATGCTGAATGATGTTGCTTGCAGGCATCTTAACATTCCCCACAGCAACTCCAGGCTCCTTCACGTTTGTCACATGCTCAGTGTGAACCTGCTCTCATCCAGGAAGAGAACAGGCTCCAATGGGGGACCGGCCAATTCTGGCAAATCGAGCTGCACGGTGATGGGCTGTGAGCACAGGTTCCAGTACAGAACCTAGGGCCCTCAAGCCACCCTCATGGGATCTGTTTCTGACAGTCATGCAGAGGTCATTTTGCAGGGCTCCTCCTCACACAAAAGAGCAGATATGCTTCTTTTCTGCTGGGTTGTTGCGTTTCCATACAGCCCTGTCCAGTTCTCCTAGTGTAACGGGCCATCTTCTGGTATCTCCTCCGTATTTTTGAGACACCAAACCTCCTTGCGACATATGAATGTGCCATCCTGGAGGAGCCAGACGACCTGTGCACCTAATTGACTGTTCGCAAAGACCCGCCCACCCTTAGTTACTGCTGCTATCCCTGACATACTACACACGCTCTCACACTACACGCAGTGAAAAGTACATTGCAGAGCAAAGAGTAAACTGACAATGTGCCAACAAACAACAGAGCAGGTTACTTCTGCTATGAAACAAGGTATCAGGACTCTCAACAACACAGGATAATTTACATTTTTGGGTGAACTAACCCTTTAAGGCCAGAAGGGATACAGCTGCAGCTACTGGGCATGCGCACATCAATATAGTATATTTTTTGTCACACTGTACGATGATAATTTCTGTTTTTGCATTATTGTTTAGGGTTGGGGTAGACGCTAATGAAACACAATCTAATCCACATTTTTCTGAACACAGAAGTCTCGCCCCACTGGAACAGTGCTTTACATTTCCGGTCTCTGGTGTTTCTATACACATTTACATTTTCCGAGCCGACAATATAACATGAAACCTATGAAAATGGTTTAAAAAAAATCACATGGTGCCATAGTTTCATCACTTTACATGTCTTTTTGCAGTAAAGGACCAGACTGTCATAGTTGAATGAGTGGGAAGATGACATGAAGCGACGTGAGGTTAGCTGCATTGACAACAGATGAGCGCACATATCCATATACAGCTCCCGATTGTGGCAAAGTTCACATGATTTTGTCCACAGAATGATAAGAGCAGACATGTTAACATATTTTATTATTTCACACTCAGTATTTTATCTTAAGCACTGCAAGCCATGCATACAGTGCCGGACATGGGCAAAATCTGGTACGCAAAACAAGTACTTTATAGGAATTCCTTTAACATATTCTGTTACTGTGGCAGCCTACAACAGCATAGCTTAACCCTGCGCACATTTTTATATTAAAGGGTTACTCCACCCCAAAATGACAATTTTGTCATTAATCACTTACCCCCATGCCGTTCCAAACCCGTAAAAGCTTTGTTCGTCTTCGGAACACAATTTAAGATATTTTGGATGAAAACCAAAATATCTTTTTGGTTGTGACTGTCCCATTGACTGCCAAGTAAATAACACTGTCAAGGCCCAGAAAAGTATGAAAGACATAATCAAAATAGTCCATCTGCCATCAGTGGTTCAATCTGAATTTTATGAAGCGACGAGAATACTTTTTGTACGCAAATAAAACAAAAATAACGACTTTATTCAACAATTCGTCTTCTCCGCGTCACCGTAGCGCCATTTTGGAGAGTATCCACTGAACGTAAACTGCGTATGCTGTTTTACTTGTATGAGTCAGCTGCACCACACGCATACACAGTTTGCGTCCAGTGGATACTCTCTAAAATGGCGCTACGCAGAGGAGACGAATTGTTGAATAAAGTCGTTATTTTTGTTTTCTTTGCGTACGAAAAGTATCCTCGTTGCTTCATAAAATTCAGATTGAACCACTGATGGCAGATGTACTATTCTGACGATGTCTTTCATATTTTTCTGGGCCTTGACAGTGTTATTTACTTGGCAGTCAATGGGACAGTCACAAGCCTCCCGGTTTTCATCCAAAACATCTTAAATTGTGTTCCGAAGACGAACAAAGCTTTTACGGGTTTGGAACGGCATGGGGGTAAGTGATTAATGACAAAATTGTCATTTTGGGGTGGAGTAACCCTTTAATATAAAAATGTGCGCAGGGTTAAGCTATGCTGTTGTAGGCTGCCACAGTAACAGAATATGTTAAAGGAATTCCTATAAAGTACTTGTTTTGCGTACCAGATTTTGCCCATGTCCGGCACTGTATGCATGGCTTGCAGTGCTTAAGATAAAATACTGAGTGTGAAATAATAAAATATGTTAACATGTCTGCTCTTATCATTCTGTGGACAAAATCATGTGAACTTTGCCACAATCGGGAGCTGTATATGGATATGTGCGCTCATCTGTTGTCAATGCAGCTAACCTCACGTCGCTTCATGTCATCTTCCCACTCATTCAACTATGACAGTCTGGTCCTTTACTGCAAAAAGACAGTCATTGTGACACTGTAAAGTGATGAAACTATGGCACCATGTGATTTTTTTTAAACCATTTTCATAGGTTTCATGTTATATTGTCGGCTCGGAAAATGTAAATGTGTATAGAAACACCAGAGACCGGAAATGTAAAGCACTGTTCCAGTGGGGCGAGACTTCTGTGTTCAGAAAAATGTGGATTAGATTGTGTTTCATTAGCGTCTACCCCAACCCTAAACAATAATGCAAAAACAGAAATTATCATCGTACAGTGTGACAAAAAATATACTATATTGATGTGCGCATGCCCAGTAGCTGCAGCTGTATCCCTTCTGGCCTTAAAGGGTTAGTTCACCCAAAAATGTAAATTATCCTGTGTTGTTGAGAGTCCTGATACCTTGTTTCATAGCAGAAGTAACCTGCTCTGTTGTTTGTTGGCACATTGTCAGTTTACTCTTTGCTCTGCAATGTACTTTTCACTGCGTGTAGTGTGAGAGCGTGTGTAGTATGTCAGGGATAGCAGCAGTAACTAAGGGTGGGCGGGTCTTTGCGAACAGTCAATTAGGTGCACAGGTCGTCTGGCTCCTCCAGGATGGCACATTCATATGTCGCAAGGAGGTTTGGTGTCTCAAAAATACGGAGGAGATACCAGAAGATGGCCCGTTACACTAGGAGAACTGGACAGGGCTGTATGGAAACGCAACAACCCAGCAGAAAAGAAGCATATCTGCTCTTTTGTGTGAGGAGGAGCCCTGCAAAATGACCTCTGCATGACTGTCAGAAACAGATCCCATGAGGGTGGCTTGAGGGCCCTAGGTTCTGTACTGGAACCTGTGCTCACAGCCCATCACCGTGCAGCTCGATTTGCCAGAATTGGCCGGTCCCCCATTGGAGCCTGTTCTCTTCCTGGATGAGAGCAGGTTCACACTGAGCATGTGACAAACGTGAAGGAGCCTGGAGTTGCTGTGGGGAATGTTAAGATGCCTGCAAGCAACATCATTCAGCATGACCGTTTTGGCAGTGGATGAGCGATGATATGGGGAGGAATATCCTTGGAGGTTTGCACAGACCCCCACATGCTGTTAGGCCATTGTCAGATCTTAAGCTGGTGCAGTGGGCCCTGAGTTCGTCCTGGTGCAAGACAATGCTCAGCCTAATGTGGTCAGAGTGTGTAGGCTGTTTCTGGATGACGAAGGCATTGATGCCATCACGATCCCCAGACCTGAATCCAATTGAGAACCTCTGGGGCATTATGTCTCAGAGCATCTGAAGTCGCCAAGTAGCACCACAGACTGCCCAGGAGCTCACTGATGCCCTGATCCAGGTCTTGCAGGAGATTCCCCAGAGGACACCATCCACCATCTCATCTGGAGCATGCCTAGATGTTGTCCGGAGTGTATACAGGCACACGGAGGCCACACACTACTGACTTACATTATGATTTGTTATGATTTTGAATCCAGCCATCAGTGGGTTGATGATTTAGATTTTCATTGACCACCATCACAATATTTTGTTCTCAACAAGTTACACAATGTATATAAGTGAAGATTTTCAACCTGGATATTTTATTTACTGAGATTTAATGTGTGATTTAAGTGCTCCATTTGAATTTTTTGGGGAAAAAAATTCCAATGCCTACAATTTTCCCAAACTGTGGTCAGGTCCATTAATGACCTATGCATATATATATATAATTTATTTATTATTATTATTTAATTGCAAAAAATAATATATTGATTAAAATAAAATGTCAATATCTCATTAAAATACCCAGCACCTTCTCAAAAAAGGGTCTGGAAGAATCTTTGTGAACATGGAGTGTGCTGTTGAGATAAGAGGTGAGGGAGGGGGAGAGGGTCTCTGGTTTCTTATCAGCCTTCAGAGCTGCCAAACACCACTGTGACCAACAATTGAAATGGAAGTTTATGAGAGATGACGATTAACTGGGTAGGATATTTAACATTTCCACAATAAATTTGATCTCACTGTAGAGGCACTACATTTAAATAAAAAAAAATATATATATATACGTTTTTTTTTTTAATAGGCTACTTCTTTTTCCCATATTTCCAATATTCGTGTGAATTTCACAAAACCAGTCCAGTCCAGGACCTGTCACATGTTGTTCCAAAATCAAAAGATAATAAGTATTATTTAGTTTTTTACTAATAAGCCTATTGTTAGGACCAATAAAACTGTTTTGCATTGTGACATTATTTTCATGAAAATTAAGCAGATGTCCCCCTTCAAACTATCGTTGCCATAATAAGATAAAACCAGTAAAACAAAGATTCAGTATTAATTTACTATATGCTAAAATGATGCCATTTACTCTTTCATTTATGCTGATTTAATTTTAACAGTGCAAATCACTGAAAATCTTTTAGAAGAACAAGAAGAAGAAGAAGAAGAAATCATCAAAATGGTATGTCCAGAAT
>NW_015505437.1:253809-269375 GCF_001515645.1 Sinocyclocheilus grahami | reverse complement strand
GATGCCTGCAAGCAACATCATTCAGCATGACCGTTTTGGCAGTGGGTCAGCGATGATATGGGGAGGAATATCCTTGGAGGTTTGCACAGACCCTCACATGCTGTTAGGCCATTGTCAGATCTTAAGCTGGTGCAGTGGGCCCTGAGTTCGTCCTGGTGCAAGACAATGCTCAGCCTAATGTGGTCAGAGTGTGTAGGCTGTTTCTGGATGACGAAGGCATTGATGCCATCACGATCCCCAGACCTGAATCCAATTGAGAACCTCTGGGGCATTATGTCTCAGAGCATCTGAAGTCGCCAAGTAGCACCACAGACTGCCCAGGAGCTCACTGATGCCCTGATCCAGGTCTTGCAGGAGATTTAAGACTGTTTGTAGCCAACTATTATAGAGGGGAACTCTCCATAATGATAAAGGTGACCTTCAACTACGATTTTTTTCCCCTTTAGTGTCACTTTAGCTCTCTAACATGACATTTTCGGTGACTGAAGTGCAGCGTTGACATTTACAATGATTGCGACAACTGCAGCATTTCCAGTGTAAGGATTCTGATGCATTTGCACAAACACAAATGTTTTGTTTTTTTAATCCTTGAGATGTGAATGGATCAAATCCAAGAAGCAAGTTTCATTTGTTTCATCCTTGTGATTTTGAGTAAAGGAGAGGATATCTTTTCCATCTAGAGGTCATTTTGATATTTTTCAGCATTTTTAAATTGAAATCGAATAGCTGAAGATGCCATATGACTCACTTTGCCCAGGATGTCCAGAGAACGTCAAAGTAAACTTTCACCCAGTTGGAGATAAGATGATGAGCAGGGCTCCAGAACCCAAGCAGGATTGGAATGAAATGAGGCATTCAAGTGTGCTGTGCGATATCTGTGTGGCTCCGGCCTGACTGACAACGGGCCCCGCTGCGTTAAGAGTCCCAGCAGTGACAGTGCCACAGTGACATCTAGAGGCGGTGCGTGGAAGTGCAGCACTCTTGTGCAGGTGTCAGTAGCATGAGGTCACAGCATGATTTTTAAGTGTCACGATTGTGGCAGAGCACAACTGTAGTGTCACTTTGATTGCTTATTCTGCGCACCGCGTTAGCCTAATTTTCAGGGCTTTGAGAAATGTGATGCAATCAAAAGCATGCTGTACGAAACTCCAGTAACCTCAAAGCAGGTCTAGGAAATGAATGGATATTCAGTAAGCTCAGAATTTAGCTTCAACGCTTGCGGTTTGGTAATTCTCAAGAAACAGTGCCATTTCTGCCTTAAAATGTCAGGAATTATTATTGCTTTTAAATCATTTTATGTTAACAGGTTAGGAAGAAATGTTATTTTTTAAAAGGATATGAATCTAAACCAATAGCTGATTCAAGGGCAAATTCTTTATTCAGTCATATATATATAATATCTCAAAACCCATCACAGTAGCTGAAGTTTATATACTTGAATATTTTGAATATATTAGCCTATTGTGTAAATTCCAGTATATCAACCAGTATTGATGAGCTCTGTAATAAATTCACATTGTAGTTTAAAGAATGTAAATAACCCATTTATATTTTCAAAACATGATTTGTGCCAATGCCAATAATTTATAATTTTGAGGGTTAAATGTTAATAACATCCTTATAACATTTTGTTTTAGCAGTCAATATTCCGCTTTGTGCCAAAAACGTATTTTATAATATGTTCTTTTTTTTTCTATTATGAACCTGATAAGGCCAGTGTAAGTTAAAACTTTATGAAAGACTAATAAAGTCTGTATAGATGTACCTCTGTTTTGAACTTTCTGTAATGTCACTTACATAAGACGTCAGAAAGCTCAAAACGTTATTATATAGAATGTAAATGTCACAGCATTACAGGGTTGACAAGTGCAGGGACAGAAAAAAATCGTACAAAATCAGCTTTTATCTGAAAACGCAAGCATTTTAAGAGAAAAACAACACAAAAGATGTCTTATTTCTATGAAAGCTTCACAGAACTCTTTTTCATCGATTTTCATCCTATTGTAACGGCTGTTTCTTAAGCATTAATTGTACAGCCATTTCCCATTCTCTCTCTTGACCTGATATATTAAAAGTGCAAAACGGTTTCATTTTATACAAGAAAAACATTTGCTTCTCCTTTGACCACACTGAATATGTGTTGGAGGTTGGGGTGCAGAGCTGTGGGAACGGTATTTGTTCCAGATTTATTTGTAATTATAGTTTAGAGTTCTGAAATGCTAAAAGTTCATTCATGCTGTGTCAGTGGCATTTGAGAGTGAGATTCCTTTCCTCTGCCATGAAATGAGTTTAGTCCCGCATGAGCAACACTGACAAAGAAATACCAGCTAATTATTTAACTGGAGGAATGTACCTTCAGGGAACGTTGGCCAGAATCTTGTCTTCTCCTCAGTAGAAAAAAATGACTGTATAGCTGATAATGTTAATTGGTCGATTTTAAATGAATGGTTGCTGTTGGAATCAAATTGATGTAATTTTCCTTTCACCAATGTAGAATTTCATCTACCATGGCAGCCTGTAATGTTATATATCGGTTCATAGTTATTTGTCAGAAGGCGGAGGCAACATGCCTCCAATATTCATTTATAAAACGTGTACCCTCTACACAATGTCAGCTGAAATAAAATGTCTTCATTGTTTATTCGCTAAACTTTATTACAGTGTTGTCCATCGAGTTTATAACATACTATTACTTTGGGGCTTCTGAGGTGGAGTTATTGGTGCCTTTGTGTTTAAGGGGTTTTAAAGGTTTTTATTTGTTTTCCTGCTGCCTGAGCCACTTTACTCAGATGTGTCTGTCAGTGATTGCAACGTCAATTTAGTGTCACATCAAGTTCTTTAAATAACTTTGAAAGCATGTGATTACAAAGTGCTTACATACAAAGTGTATGTATTCACAGAAATTAAACAAAGGAATAAAACACATATTTTTTTGGGGAATAAAACAAAATTAGATAATACATTCCTCATGTAAAAGCCCTAGTGAGCAAAAATGTTTTAAGATACTTTTTTTTTTTTTTTTAAGTGTATGAATCGATTGCTATATAACACAATTGATGTAGTACAAAAAAAAAATTGTCACTGGGGTACACTCTTAAAAATAAAGGTGCTTCACGATGCCATAGAAGAACCTTTTTGTCTAAATGGCTCCATAAAGAACCTTTAACATCTGAAGAACCTTTCTGTTTCACAAAAGGTTCTTTGTGGTGAAAGAGGGTTTTTCAGATTATAAAAAGGTAAGAAAGAGATGGTTCTTTAAAGAGCCTTTGACTGAATGGTTCTTTGTGGAACCAAAAATGGTTCTTCTATGGCATCGCTTGAAGAACCTTTTGAAGCACCTTTATTTTTAAGAGTGTAGTAGGCCAATGATATGTAGACTTCAGGTACAAACATGTACTTTTAAAATACTAATATGTACCATTTAGAGGTACTAAGATGTACCTTTTAGCTTTTGTACCTTAGCTAGGGTTGCCAACCGTTTCATAATTGTCCCGTATTTAAGGCATCGAAGAAGCATTCTGTATGAAAGCCATATAGAGTGCAGTTTGTCCTGTATTTAAGGCATATGCCATATGACTATCCAGAACATACAACAAACTCTAAACTGAAAATTAATCATTCTTTTTGGACAAGTCATTGTTTGATTTATGAACATAGCCGTTCGAGGAAGGCTTTATGACCAAGCGAAATCCTCTGGCAATTGTCCTCACCATCTGCATTTTTTTGACTTCAGCAAATCAGTTTTGGCAAATGCAAACAACTTGATTATTTTTTTCTGGAGTTCAACATCCAGCCACGCAAGAAAACATGAAATCTACCTGAGGGGAAGACTTGATCAATAAGGGAAGTGGTCTTTCACTATTGGAAGTAGTTGCTAATGTTGTTAAACAGATACAAACATTTTACATTTAATTAACTTCTAGCGTATTTTTAACCTTGGACCTTATTCTTGAAGCACAAAATTATCAATGAAGTGTCAAGCACCAAAAGTAGCCCATATTAATTCTATAGTTTCTCTTTAATTGAAAAATTTGCATTTTCACACGCACACACACAGTGACAGCTTTTTCCCTTTTTTTTTCTGAGATTGGTTGTCAAGGAGAGAGTTCCACTGTTTGGAACGGTAATGACTATAGGCTGATTCACCACTTTTTATCTGTGTTTTTGGTGCAACCAACAAATTACCCTTATGATCTGAGTTATCTTGATGGAGTATATTTTGTTACCATATTACACATGTTATGTTTGGGTATTACTACAAATAAGAATATTAAAGAGATAGTTCACACAAAAAGGAATCATTCTTTTGAACCGGTTCTTTTTAGTGAACTAGATGAACCATTTCACCAAATCTGACAGAACCATCTGAAACAGTTCACGGCTGGAGCAGCATAGATCTACAAGTTTCTGAATCAAAACTCATTTTCAGACATCCAACAGTCGCTTCGGTTTGAAAAGAGCCAAAATATCAGTGGATATGATTCTATGATGTGTTTGTTTTTTTTGTTTTTTTGTCAACTCATTAAATGCGCTGCTTGCTTGAACTGAGCACTTAAAAGACAGGGCGAAATGAAAGTGTTATTATTATTTGTGTGGGTGTGTGTGTGTGTGTGTGTGTGTGGCTACTCATGGTTTATGTAAAAAGATGAGTTGATCAGGACTTGTTTAATCACTTTATATTCTTTATAAATGCAAACCATCCACATTTCATGTATTTATGGGGTGATTTAATAATGTAATTTCATATATTTGATGTCATTACGTGATTATGTGAGCAAATTAAATTAACAGCACATTTTAATTTTTGGGTGAACTATCCCTTTAAAATCAATTCTAAATACAAACAGCTAGTTAAGTGATCTCAGTGTCAGAGACTCAGCGTAATGTGATTTCTCATTTTAGTGCCACTCAGCATTTATGCAGCTGCATGCTATTCTTTAACTCTATTATTTAATATGCTGGGCTTTACAGGGTTAACTCATTGTCAGCAAGGTAGATAATATCACACACTTTGGTAATATTTTTTTAAGGTAATAATATGCTATTTTACTAGTATTACTTAAAATCACTGTCAAACATGATTCCAAATTCTGGACTTACTGGCCTATTGGCAGTGATAATGAGTCAAGGTATGAAGCAATAGTTCTCTTTGCGTCATTACCAACAACACACACTTCTGTCTAATCTTTATTTAGCTGTTTTTGTCTGGACAGAGGAGAACTGGCCCCCTGACTGAGCTTGGTTTCTCCCAAGGTTTTTTCTCCATTCTGTCACCGATGGAGTTTTGGTTCCTTGCCGTTGTCGCCTCTGGCTTGCTTAGTTAGGGACACTTAATATCCAGCAATATCGTCGCCTTGATTGCACATATACTATTTAAACTGAACTGAGCTGGATGATGACATCACTGTTCAATGATGAACTGCCTTTAACTGAAAATTGAGTGTTTATTATTTTCATTTTGCATTATTCACACACTATTTTTCTATTTGATACTGTAAAGTTGCTTTGACACAATCTGTATTGTTAAAAGCGCTATACAAATAAAGGTGACTTGACTTGTAGAAGTTTTTGTGCATGTTCACACGATCAGTCTTTTGCTCAAGACACGTCTCGCTGTGTGTGCAAATGGCTTCATTTGGCATTTAACTAAGATGATGAAAGTTCTGTAAATTCTTCCCGCCATTATTAGAGATAGATAATAACAATAATCCAGGTATAAAAATGCTACAGTTGGAGAAATATCCATGTGCTTGTCTGCTCATGACTATTCATTTTTGAAGTGGTCCAACTTCTAAGTAATCTAAATATCACATTTTGATTCTATAACATCTAAGCAAACAGACTTATAAACTTTTCCTTCAGTTTTCTCTGAAACAGAGGCATGCAAACAGTTGATGAACATCAGGGAGAGAAACCGGATGAGTTAACAGCGTAATCAAATAGAATAAAGTTAATTATAAATGCATGTTATTAATGTCACCTTTCAGGGATAGCATAGACACTGCTAATTATTGCTGGGGAATTTTTTTTTTCTTCAGTTAAACATACTGTAATCAGTGACTAAATCACTGATTACATTTTTTGTAAAGTAAAGAAACGTCTCGGTTACGTACATAACCCTCGTTCCCTGATGGAGGGAACGGAGATGTTATGTCATGACGACATATGGGGTCTTACTTGGGAGCCCGAATCCTCTCTGATTAAGAGAAAAGGCCAATGAAATGTGGCTAGAGGATTTTGCATACCTGAGCCACTCTCTGTGCATACGGGTATAAATAGGCTACAGGTGCATTCGCTCATCAGATTTCACGCTAATGAGCTGAGAACTCATCCCTGGCAACCAGCGATGGTTCGAGGTTGTGACATGGGGACATAACGTTTCTGTTCCCTCCATCAGGGAACGAGGGTTAAGTATGTAAGTGAGACGTTCCCTATCTGTCGGTCACTACGAGTTATGTCGTGATGACTTATGGGGTCTTTGGAAAGTGCCACAACCTGAACCCCATCACAACCCAATGGCGTTGCAAGTGTTGACAAGCCGCAGCGTGTCAAACAGGTGCTACGCAAAGGTCGTAATCTTCCCAACGCCCCAGCACAAATTTGCTGTCCTTGGAAAGTGCAATACCTGAAATGCAAAAGTACATTTCTCAAATGACAACAATCATTACGATTATAATTTTGAGAAAAACAATATTTTTTCTCAGTTTAACCATTATACAGAAAGACGAAAATGTGACTAATATTTCATTGACTAAAAAACCTGACTAAAATGCTCATACATTTCATTGAATAAACAAAAAGAAGACAAGTTTGTCTAAATATGATAACTAAATGTACATTTTAGTAAGACTAAGGCTAAATAAAAAATGGTTGCCAAAATTAACACTGTTGTACGGTTAATTAATAATAATCTTATTGCTAAAATGTCAAGTTCCACTTTACTCAGATGTGTCTGTCAGTGATTGCAACGTCAATTTAGTGTCACATCAAGTTCTTTAAATAACTTTGAAAGCATGTGATTACAAAGTGCTTACATACAAAGTGTATGTATTCACAGAAATTAAACAAAGGAATAAAACACATATTTTTTTGGGAATAAAACAAAATTAGATAATACATTCCTCATGTAAAAGCCCTAGTGAGCAAAAATGTTTTAAGATACTTTTTTTTTTTTTTTTAAGTGTATGAATCGATTGCTATATAACACAATTGATGTAGTACAAAAAAAAAATTGTCACTGGGGTACACTCTTAAAAATAAAGGTGCTTCACGATGCCATAGAAGAACCTTTTTGTCTAAATGGCTCCATAAAGAACCTTTAACATCTGAAGAACCTTTCTGTTTCACAAAAGGTTCTTTGTGGTGAAAGAGGGTTCTTCAGATTATAAAAAGGTAAGAAAGAGATGGTTCTTTAAAGAGCCTTTGACTGAATGGTTCTTTGTGGAACCAAAAATGGTTCTTCTATGGCATCGCTTGAAGAACCTTTTGAAGCACCTTTATTTTTAAGAGTGTAGTAGGCCAATGATATGTAGACTTCAGGTACAAACATGTACTTTTAAAATACTAATATGTACCATTTAGAGGTACTAAGATGTACCTTTTAGCTTTTGTACCTTAGCTAGGGTTGCCAACCGTTTCATAATTGTCCCGTATTTAAGGCATCGAAGAAGCATTCTGTATGAAAGCCATATAGAGTGCAGTTTGTCCTGTATTTAAGGCATATGCCATATGACTATCCAGAACATACAACAAACTCTAAACTGAAAATTAATCATTCTTTTTGGACAAGTCATTGTTTGATTTATGAACATAGCCGTTCGAGGAAGGCTTTATGACCAAGCGAAATCCTCTGGCAATTGTCCTCACCATCTGCATTTTTTTGACTTCAGCAAATCAGTTTTGGCAAATGCAAACAACTTGATTATTTTTTTCTGGAGTTCAACATCCAGCCACGCAAGAAAACATGAAATCTACCTGAGGGGAAGACTTGATCAATAAGGGAAGTGGTCTTTCACTATTGGAAGTAGTTGCTAATGTTGTTAAACAGATACAAACATTTTACATTTAATTAACTTCTAGCGTATTTTTAACCTTGGACCTTATTCTTGAAGCACAAAATTATCAATGAAGTGTCAAGCACCAAAAGTAGCCCATATTAATTCTATAGTTTCTCTTTAATTGAAAAATTTGCATTTTCACACGCACACACACAGTGACAGCTTTTTCCCTTTTTTTTCTGAGATTGGTTGTCAAGGAGAGAGTTCCACTGTTTGGAACGGTAATGACTATAGGCTGATTCACCACTTTTTATCTGTGTTTTTGGTGCAACCAACAAATTACCCTTATGATCTGAGTTATCTTGATGGAGTATATTTTGTTACCATATTACACATGTTATGTTTGGGTATTACTACAAATAAGAATATTAAAGAGATAGTTCACACAAAAAGGAATCATTCTTTTGAACCGGTTCTTTTTAGTGAACTAGATGAACCATTTCACCAAATCTGACAGAACCATCTGAAACAGTTCACGGCTGGAGCAGCATAGATCTACAAGTTTCTGAATCAAAACTCATTTTCAGACATCCAACAGTCGCTTCGGTTTGAAAAGAGCCAAAATATCAGTGGATATGATTCTATGATGTGTTTGTTTTTTTTGTTTTTTTGTCAACTCATTAAATGCGCTGCTTGCTTGAACTGAGCACTTAAAAGACAGGGCGAAATGAAAGTGTTATTATTATTTGTGTGGGTGTGTGTGTGTGTGTGTGTGTGTGTGGCTACTCATGGTTTATGTAAAAAGATGAGTTGATCAGGACTTGTTTAATCACTTTATATTCTTTATAAATGCAAACCATCCACATTTCATGTATTTATGGGGTGATTTAATAATGTAATTTCATATATTTGATGTCATTACGTGATTATGTGAGCAAATTAAATTAACAGCACATTTTAATTTTTGGGTGAACTATCCCTTTAAAATCAATTCTAAATACAAACAGCTAGTTAAGTGATCTCAGTGTCAGAGACTCAGCGTAATGTGATTTCTCATTTTAGTGCCACTCAGCATTTATGCAGCTGCATGCTATTCTTTAACTCTATTATTTAATATGCTGGGCTTTACAGGGTTAACTCATTGTCAGCAAGGTAGATAATATCACACACTTTGGTAATATTTTTTTAAGGTAATAATATGCTATTTTACTAGTATTACTTAAAATCACTGTCAAACATGATTCCAAATTCTGGACTTACTGGCCTATTGGCAGTGATAATGAGTCAAGGTATGAAGCAATAGTTCTCTTTGCGTCATTACCAACAACACACACTTCTGTCTAATCTTTATTTAGCTGTTTTTGTCTGGACAGAGGAGAACTGGCCCCCTGACTGAGCTTGGTTTCTCCCAAGGTTTTTTCTCCATTCTGTCACCGATGGAGTTTTGGTTCCTTGCCGTTGTCGCCTCTGGCTTGCTTAGTTAGGGACACTTAATATCCAGCAATATCGTCGCCTTGATTGCACATATACTATTTAAACTGAACTGAGCTGGATGATGACATCACTGTTCAATGATGAACTGCCTTTAACTGAAAATTGAGTGTTTATTATTTTCATTTTGCATTATTCACACACTATTTTTCTATTTGATACTGTAAAGTTGCTTTGACACAATCTGTATTGTTAAAAGCGCTATACAAATAAAGGTGACTTGACTTGTAGAAGTTTTTGTGCATGTTCACACGATCAGTCTTTTGCTCAAGACACGTCTCGCTGTGTGTGCAAATGGCTTCATTTGGCATTTAACTAAGATGATGAAAGTTCTGTAAATTCTTCCCGCCATTATTAGAGATAGATAATAACAATAATCCAGGTATAAAAATGCTACAGTTGGAGAAATATCCATGTGCTTGTCTGCTCATGACTATTCATTTTTGAAGTGGTCCAACTTCTAAGTAATCTAAATATCACATTTTGATTCTATAACATCTAAGCAAACAGACTTATAAACTTTTCCTTCAGTTTTCTCTGAAACAGAGGCATGCAAACAGTTGATGAACATCAGGGAGAGAAACCGGATGAGTTAACAGCGTAATCAAATAGAATAAAGTTAATTATAAATGCATGTTATTAATGTCACCTTTCAGGGATAGCATAGACACTGCTAATTATTGCTGGGGAATTTTTTTTTTCTTCAGTTAAACATACTGTAATCAGTGACTAAATCACTGATTACATTTTTTGTAAAGTAAAGAAACGTCTCGGTTACGTACATAACCCTCGTTCCCTGATGGAGGGAACGGAGATGTTATGTCATGACGACATATGGGGTCTTACTTGGGAGCCCGAATCCTCTCTGATTAAGAGAAAAGGCCAATGAAATGTGGCTAGAGGATTTTGCATACCTGAGCCACTCTCTGTGCATACGGGTATAAATAGGCTACAGGTGCATTCGCTCATCAGATTTCACGCTAATGAGCTGAGAACTCATCCCTGGCAACCAGCGATGGTTCGAGGTTGTGACATGGGGACATAACGTTTCTGTTCCCTCCATCAGGGAACGAGGGTTAAGTATGTAAGTGAGACGTTCCCTATCTGTCGGTCACTACGAGTTATGTCGTGATGACTTATGGGGTCTTTGGAAAGTGCCACAACCTGAACCCCATCACAACCCAATGGCGTTGCAAGTGTTGACAAGCCGCAGCGTGTCAAACAGGTGCTACGCAAAGGTCGTAATCTTCCCAACGCCCCAGCACAAATTTGCTGTCCTTGGAAAGTGCAATACCTGAAATGCAAAAGTACATTTCTCAAATGACAACAATCATTACGATTATAATTTTGAGAAAAACAATATTTTTTCTCAGTTTAACCATTATACAGAAAGACGAAAATGTGACTAATATTTCATTGACTAAAAAACCTGACTAAAATGCTCATACATTTCATTGAATAAACAAAAAGAAGACAAGTTTGTCTAAATATGATAACTAAATGTACATTTTAGTAAGACTAAGGCTAAATAAAAAATGGTTGCCAAAATTAACACTGCTGTACGGTTAATTAATAATAATCTTATTGCTAAAATGTCAAGTTTTTTTCGACTAAAACTAGACTAAAATGTTGAGACTTTTAGTCGACTAAAACTTGACTAAAACTAAATAGGATAAGATTGACTAAATATGATAAAAACTAACAAGGACATTTTAGCCCGGGACAAAGACTAAGACTAAAATGAAAATAGGTGACAAAATTAACACTAGTGGAGTACATCGCTGCTGGAGATAGCCAAGCCGCCGTTCCTGCGACAGAAAATAATTTCTTAAGAGAAGGGATTTTGACCTTCGTAAAAGGTGCTTCACACCTTTCCTGTTTGTTGTTTACATTTCTGCAGTAACGATGGGGAAGCGAGCCATCCGGAGAAGGGTGCTATGGAGGCCACACCCTAGCCGTAGGGAGGTATCATGTGGAGACACTGATATGGACTGACCCAGACCTGGGGCAGTACTACATATGAAATGGGGCTCTGAGGCAGGTCCTACCTTTGAGTAGGGAGGAACCACTGCCAGCAGAGCCTAACAGAATGGTCTGTCAAAGGGAAGACACGGGTTCACCGAGAGGGAAACCTTACCATGGAAGCATACACATATGGGATTGCCCACAGGGAATCAAACCATATGGACACCTAGCCCAGTAAAGGGGCTGACTGGAGACCCGGGCAAGCTAACACCGATACTGGCCCTGGCGTCAGACTGCTCCGCTGAGTCTGACTGCTGGGGTGCTGGAGGATGCTCGACCAGGGTTCGCCGTCTGGGGGAGCTCGACTGGGAGAGAAAGGCACTCTCATCCCTGTGTGAGGGGGAATGGCGCAGCAAGCGTGACACCGGCCAGTCCTTCCAATTACCTATTACCCAACACACGGGAAGAAAACAGCTCGACATGGAGGCTATAGAATCTCGTGAAGGTGTTCAGTGTCGCCCAGCCCGCAGCTCTACAGATGTCTGCTAGAGAGTCGCCGTGTGCCAACGCATGGGTGGAAGCGATACTCCGGGTGGAGTGAGCCCTCACCCCTAGGGGGCACGGCTTGCCTTAGGACTGGTAAGCCAAGGCGATGGCATCCACAATCCAGTGGGCCAACCTCTGCTTGGAGACAATCTTCCCTTTCTGCTGACCTCCGTAGCAGACAAAGATCTGCTCGGAGCTTATAAAGCTCCGGGTGTGGTCCACGCATATGCGAAGCGCTCTTACGGGACACAGAAACGCTAGAGCTGGGTCTGCCTCCTCTGGGGGCAGTGCTTGCAAGTTCACCACCTGATGGTGTGAAAGGCGTGGTGGGAACCTTGGGCACGTATCCAGGCCGGGGTCTCAGGAGAACGCGAGAGTAGGCCGGCCCGAACACAAGGCATTCTTCGCTTACCAAAAATGCTTGGAGGTCCCCGACCCTCTTGATAGAAGTGAGCGCGGTCAGGAGTACTGTCTTAGCGTACAGAAATTTAAGCTCAACTGAATCCAGCGGCTCAAAGGGATCTCTCTGAAGGCCAGCCAGGATGCTAGAGAGATCCCAGGAGGGCACCGGGGTGGTAAAAAAAGTACCAGGTACCAGGTACTCTACTCAGTGGAAAACCCCCCAAAAGTGAACCGTACTGAGCCGTACCATGCCGTACCATGCAGTGGAAAAGTGCCATAAGATGCTGCTGTTGTAGCTCATATAATGTAACCAGACCCTGTCCAAGTTCCCTTTACACTATCAAAAACCGGCCAGCCATCACACTGGATTAGGCCTGTTATTTGTCACGTGGCACAGGCAGCACTCCGATCAATACCTTTGATGACAAAACAAAAGTTGACAGGTAAGATCTTGGCTTCTTCTGATGGGGGTAGTGTAGATTGGGAACTTGTAGTAGACCAGTTCAATAATGTGTTGAGGGCTTTTCTGTGAGTCAGCACTCTGAGGGAGCCATAGATTAATAGTAAATGGGGGATGGGATGACTGGAGGTTATTTCTCACCTCTAGGCTTAGCTGTAGTCTCACTGAGTGCTACAGACTGTGATTCTGCAGTGCATGAGCATCCCGTTTCTGCAGGCTCTATCTGAGACAGAAGGGGTTGATGGAAATGTTGGCCATATAAAGCAGTCAGAACTCTGAATAGGGAACATGTTGACCCTAATAAGCTGCTCTTACAACCATTCCCTTCTAAAAACACTCTTCAATGTCACTGCAGTATTGTTTGGCTAATAAATGATGCATCTTAATGTCATTTGATCATCCACAACTCTTGTCAGTGCATGAGGCAACAATACACTTGAGATTGCCACTAAAATCAGCATGGAAGAGATTTCATGAGCTCACAAATGCAGTGCATACATCATTCTCTCTTCATTGTGCCACAAATGCCTCATAAATTAGGTATCAAAAGAAGCCCTAGACTGTACTGTATAGAATTTGGACAGACCATCATCATACTGGCGCTCAAAAAAGGTTATTTCAGATCAATTGGATGTCATCCAGATGTACATCATGTTGACGGGAGGCAGAAGGATCAAATCTCATATCAGGCAGTGGACTTTTCTACTAATGTTTTTTCTTTTTTATTTTAGATGGTTAACCTTCCTGTAGCCTGTCTTCAACTCCAGCTCAGTTTCATATTTGAAAGGTTTACTCAGACCAGGCCTAGTAGGCGACATTCTGTCAAAAAACAACAAAACTAAACTGGAGAAGCTTGGTTGTTAAAATATAACTGTTAAACAGACTCATTGGAAATATGTGTTTGGGCGCGCACACGGCATCTGGTGCGTTAGGTGTGTACGCGCTCTGGCGTAGTTTACGCAAGTGATCTCTCGCGCGTATATGTCACTCATTGTTTACACAGTGCACAAACATTGTAGGTACGACGGCTAATTAAAATGGTACTTAATTGCGCTTATCCGGATTGTTCAAACCGACTTAAAACTAAAAGATTACGTTCTCTCGCGCGAACTCATTCGGGAGTGGTGACTTTCCACATATTCCCAACTTCTGAGCCTGCTCGCCTAAAGTTATGGTTGATTGCTCTTCGGCTGGATATCAACACACCCATTAACGTAAACTACACCAGAGCGCGTACACACCTCACGCACCGGATGCCGTGCGCGCGCCCAAAGACATTTGGACATAGTGATGTATTAGAGGTAAAAAATGATATAAATACTGTTCGGTTTCTGGCACAAACCGATCGTTTCGTTTCACATTCCTCATCAATGTGTCGTCACGAGCCGCAGGGTTTAATTTGGATTTGTTTTTTTTACTCTCATAGATTTTGTTACCATTGCCATGCATTATACGACTGATAGACTGCAACGGTTGGAGTTAAAAATCATCATATGTGTTCTACTGAAGAAACAAAGTCACCTACATCTTGGATGCCCTGGGGGTAAGCAGATAAACATCAAATTTTCATTTTTGGGTGAACTATCCCTTTAACAAATGCAAAAGTGATTTGAAAACGCAATTGTTGATGCAGCCGTGCTATTTTAACTTATAAAGCTCCGGGTGTGGTCCACGCATATGCGAAGCGCTCTTACGGGACACAGAAACGCTAGGGCTGGGATCATGCGGATTTGAACTGTTTTGTCGAACCGTAGTTTCACAGGGTTTGTACCGGAGCTCTTCATCTCTCAAGTGCAACGCCGTATTGTGAGAGCTACCGAGCAAACCTACTGAACTAGAAAACTAATGCATATTAAGCTGGATATGTGACAACAATGTTCAAAAGTATCAGTTTTCACATCGCGCAGGATGTAAAAATTATTTTGAAGTCATAACATAATATTCTACAAGCAATTAGCCTTTGTAAATCAAAACATTGTAAATCATACTTTGTGTGAAAAATAATAAAAGTTGTTTGAGTTTTACTGCCTCTAGTGTTCATTTCAACTGGAAACGTCTCTATCTTCTTCTATGGGTTCAAAGGGGCATTGCATAAGCCCTCCAGAACCCCGGCCAGGTCCCATGAGGGCACCTTGGTGCGCTGCACCGGCCTCAGCCTCAGGGTGCCACGGAGGAACCGAGTGGCAAGTGGGTGTCTTCCCAATGATTGACCACCCAGAAGGACGTGGTAAGCAGCTAAGGCCGCCACGTATACCTTCAGAGTGGAGGGAGATAACCCTGTGGAGAATCGCTCCTCCAGAAACTCCAGAACTGTACCAATTGGGCAGTTGACTGGGTCCTGCAGTCGCTGTCCGCACCATGAAGCGAAAAGTTTCCACTTCAAGGCGTACTGTTTCCTAGTAGTGGGAGCTCTGGACTGGAGTATGGTCTCAACAACCTCAGTTGAGAGACCAGATGCTAGGAGCTGTGCCCCCTCAGGGGCCATGCCCACAGCTTCCATAACTCCGGGCGGGGTGAAGAATGGCGCCCCCCGCCTGAGAGAGGAGGTCCCCCCTGATCGGAATCTCCAGCGGAAAGCCATCGAGGAGGGACCCAAGTCCGAGAACCATACTCGGGCCGGCCAGAACGGGGCTACTAGCAACAGACGGATCCCATCCCGGCGTACCCTCGCCAGAACTCCCGGGAGCAGAGCGATCGGGGGAAAA
>NW_015505437.1:250557-253642 GCF_001515645.1 Sinocyclocheilus grahami | reverse complement strand
TATATATATGAGTGCTTGTGCGGACAGACAACAGTAAATAGGCAGACACATACACAGAGCGCTACTGAAGAGCAGAAGCTGGGTGGCGCCCGGCCGGATGCGCTTTTATGCTTTCTGGTGCTTACGTCACCCTGCTCGTGACGTCTCGCTGCTCCATTGGACAGATTTGACACGTGCTTCAGAACGCGGTCACGTAAGGGCGTTCCCAAAGCGACTCGACGCAGCTCGAGTTCCTGAAGGGGAACTGCAATAATTCGTACATAGGAAGGTTTTTTTTTTTTCATTTTTACAGAAACGTAGGCTATATAGAGGCACATACTTCCAATGAGACTATGTTGAAATAAAGGCAATTGCAGTTTAATCTCATAATTCTGACTTTTTTTCTTCTTTCTTAGAATTGTAAGATATAAATTTGCAATTGTAAGTTTTAAACTCCAAATCTGAGGGGGGAAAGACTACAATTCTGACTCTACAACTCACAATTGTCTTACTTTTTGTTTTTATTTTCGCAGCTGTGTGTTTATTTTCTGAAATTCTGACTTTATAACTTGAAATTGCAACTTTATATTTTACCTTTCTTTTTTCTGTTCTATCTACTTGTGTTCTTTTTAATTATTACTATTATTTTTTATATTATTATTATTATAGCTCTGTCTATTCTAGTCTATTTGTCTATGTGTCTAGTCTATTTTATATCACATGATTCCGAGAAAAAAAATCTGCAATATTTAAACATGCAATTGCAAGAAAAATGTTGTAATTGTGAGATAAAAAGTCACAATTACCTTTTTTAGTTGACATGGTCGCCACAATTTCTAAAGGTGACAAACAAAATAAAGTGTAACCGATATTTAATGTGAACGCTGTGATTTTAGTCTTCTCTACAAATATTCAAATCTGGAACTCTAGATATTCCTTAAGGTAAGCTCTCAGCTAGAGGTGAGTTGGCATCTGAAACATTCTTGGGAATCATATGATGACAACGCACAGGTGGGCCCATCAATTTTAAGGCTGTTTACATGCCCACCAGATGTTGAAGTTTATGACCAAAAGGAATGTGCTGTGGGCATACAGATGTTCTTACCTGACTTCTCCAATCCAAACCCTCAGTGGCCGCAGCTGTTTAGTAAATGACACCCATGTTTGTATCCATATTACTAATGATTTCATTTCAGTTACATATTTGTAAAGCAAATCAGTCATTATAAAATATTCTGGAGATTAAAGTAGGCAAACTAATAGAGGTTATTTTAAAGCATAGAGGTTTTAGAGGTTATGCTTTCCATTATGTAGATTTTCTGGTACTGACACTATCGAGGGAATTCGCTAAACAGTTGCAACTCAAAGCACTTTTGTGTGGTATGTCAGCGGAAATACTTGCGTCTTATTCACTAACCAGAGGTGGTCATCACACAAAAGCTTCAAAGTGGGGTGTGAATATGTATTAAATTTATAATCTCTCTCTCTTCCATCAATACAGATACAACATTTTGATGACTCATTCTACACTTGAGTTAAATGTCAGTTAAATGTCCACTCATTTACTCTTTACTATTTCCAATGTAAATATGGTAACCACATTCAGAGTTACTACACACCCTTCATTACTTCATGTTCATATACATACATATTTAATAAAGGATGATACTCTATTCCTTTATTTTTTTATTTTTTAAAGTGTGAATCATTATTCATTAAAAAATAACATCTTGAAGCTACTGCTCAAATAAAAGAGGACAATTGCTTTCAATGCAATTTCTTTATCAAAGATTTAGTAATGGTGTTACTGGATTTTCCCTCAAAGCATAAATGTTTCATGTTTTAAGTGTGAACACCCCAGTCACTAGGTAGCAGTAGTCTGAGTAGTTTAATTTAATTAGAGAGGACCTTGCCATGCCCAAACAGTGGTCACACAGTGTGGCACAGCATGCCAGACGGGCACATCCTGTCTGAGGTGTGAGGAATATTAAACATGACAGATGGCTCATGAATCATATAGGTGCACAAGCAGCAACAATGGAGACTACTTTCCTGTGAAAGAAACAGAGAGAGAAAGAACAAGTGCATCAGATTCTATGATGTACTACATTAAAATGTAATGTTATCCACTTCAAACACAAGTTTCTAAGATATGCAAGTCATCCAGTTATATTTTGTTATGGTTGTTGTGGAAGGGAAGTTAAAAAAAGACAGGACTGTGAAAAACATCATGCCTTTTAATTTATAGATTAAAGTCATCTAAATGTGAAATAAGTAACAATTCTTTGCAGAGAATATAATGTCATTATATCACAAATAAGAGAAATAAACTGACAAATGTGAGATATAAAGTCACAAATTTTACAATTACAAAAATGAACACACCATTTCCCGTTACTATATGCAATCAAAGCAGCAATAATATGGTGTTTTGAGGGCACTGTTGGTGCTGAGGAGTAGAAAGGCAGATTTGTCATTTCACATTTTTAATTTGACATCTGCACTGGTTTGTCTCCAGGTGTCCACAGCAGGTCTCTCGGTTGGAGGCTCCTGAGAGTCGGAGGCTCCTGCTGTCTTTACAGCAGTGGTCACGAGGTGCTGTTCACTTCAGGTGTGCTTTATCACACACTCCCAGGAGCATTACTAGCCAAGTGTTCCCTGTTGTCTGGCTCTTGGAGGGTGATAGGAGGGCTGGGGCAGGACCCTCTGTTGCACTGCCAGCAGTTACTTTTAAGTACGCTATATACTCTAGGTTTTTTTTTCTTTTTTTTTTAGAAAAAAAAGCATTTAGAACTGCTGTACTGCAGAATCTGAACTGTCTCCCTAAATTGAGTTTCCATAAGTGATTCTGCTGTTTTCCTGTTTATCACAGTGAAGCTGCTTTGACACAATACTGTATTGAGTGAAGTGCTATAGAAGTAAAGGTCACTTGACTTTTAATGTTTTTCTTGGTGCAGTCTTGGTGCAGTCTTGGTGAGTCTCTTAAGGTAACTATAACTGCATTTATTTGATGAAATTGTAAAATCTAATTAACTCCTTTAATGCAGGGCTGAATGTCCACAGTCGTTAGTCCAGTTTTTAGTATCACACACTGATATATATATAT
>NW_015505437.1:232424-241769 GCF_001515645.1 Sinocyclocheilus grahami | reverse complement strand
TTTCTTTATCAAAGATTTAGTAATGGTGTTACTGGATTTTCCCTCAAAGCATAAATGTTTCATGTTTTAAGTGTGAACACCCCAGTCACTAGGTAGCAGTAGTCTGAGTAGTTTAATTTAATTAGAGAGGACCTTGCCATTCCCAAACAGTGGTCATACGGTGTGGCACAGCATGCCAGACAGGCACATCCTGTCTGACTTGTGAGGAATATTAAACACAACAGATGGCTCATGAATCATGTAGGTGCACAAGCACCAACAATGGAGACTACTTTTCTGTGAAAGAAACAGAGAGAGAAAGAACAAGTGCATCAGATTCTATGATGTACTACATTAAAATGTAATGTTATCCACTTCAAACACAAGTTTCTAAGATATGCAAGTCATCCAGTTATATTTTGTTATGGTTGTTGTGGAAGGGAAGTTAAAAAAAGACAGGACTGTGAAAAACATCATGCCTTTTAATTTATAGATTAAAGTCATCTAAATGTGAAATAAGTAACAATTCTTTGCAGAGAATATAATGTCATTATATCACAAATAAGAGAAATAAACTGACAAATGTGAGATATAAAGTCACAAATTTTACAATTACAAAAATGAACACACCATTTCCCGTTACTATATGCCATCAAAGCAGCAATAATATGGTGTTTTGAGGGCACTGTTGGTGCTGAGGAGTAGAAAGGCAGATTTGTCATTTCACATTTTTAATTTGACATCTGCACTGGTTTGTCTCCAGGTGTCCACAGCAGGTCTCTCGGTTGGAGGCTCCTGAGAGTCGGAGGCTCCTGCTGTCTTTACAGCAGTGGTCACGAGGTGCTGTTCACTTCAGGTGTGCTTTATCACACACTTCCAGGAGCATTACTAGCCAAGTGTTCCCTGTTGTTTGGCTCTTGGAGGGTGATAGGAGGGCTGGGGCAGGACCCTCTGTTGCACTGCCAGCAGTTACTTTTAAGTACGCTATATACTCTAGTTCTTTTTTCTTTTTTTTTTTTAGAAAAAAAAGCATTTAGAACTGCTGTACTGCGAAAGGCAGATTTGTCATTTCACATTTTTAATTTGACATCTGCACTGGTTTGTCTCCAGGTGTCCACAGCAGGTCTCTCGGTTGGAGGCTCCTGAGAGTCGGAGGCTCCTGCTGTCTTTACAGCAGTGGTCACGAGGTGCTGTTCACTTCAGGTGTGCTTTATCACACACTCCCAGGAGCATTACTAGCCAAGTGTTCCCTGTTGTCTGGCTCTTGGAGGGTGATAGGAGGGCTGGGGCAGGACCCTCTGTTGCACTGCCAGCAGTTACTTTTAAGTACGCTATATACTCTAGGTTTTTTTTTCTTTTTTTTTTAGAAAAAAAAGCATTTAGAACTGCTGTACTGCAGAATCTGAACTGTCTCCCTAAATTGAGTTTCCATAAGTGATTCTGCTGTTTTCCTGTTTATCACAGTGAAGCTGCTTTGACACAATACTGTATTGAGTGAAGTGCTATAGAAGTAAAGGTCACTTGACTTTTAATGTTTTTCTTGGTGCAGTCTTGGTGCAGTCTTGGTGAGTCTCTTAAGGTAACTATAACTGCATTTATTTGATGAAATTGTAAAATCTAATTAACTCCTTTAATGCAGGGCTGAATGTCCACAGTCGTTAGTCCAGTTTTTAGTATCACACACTGATATAAATATATATATATATATATATATATATATATATAATACATTTCTGATTATTATCAATGCTGAAAACAGTTGTGCTGCCTAATGCATTTGTGTACACCATGATACTTTTTATTCTTCTTCCAGGATTCTCTGATGAGTAATTTTATTTCAAATTTCTACATTTATTTAAAAAAACAGAAATCATTGTGTAATATTATAAATGTCTTTACTGTGACTTATAATCCATTTTAAAAGTGATGAAGTGTTTCGATATTTCACAATATGACTGTTTTTACTGTATTTTGATCAAATAAATGAGCATAAAAGACTTTTTTTTTAAAACATTAAAAAATCTTAATTATTCCAAAGATTTAACCAGTAGCACCCATATATCCACTGTGTATTTGCTGGTTTGATGTTTAGGCCATTATGGAATTTACAAATCCGAAGAATGCATAAACCTTTATATTATTATTATTATTATTATTGTTGTTGTTGTTGTTGTTATTAAACCTTACCGAGCACAAATTATTGTATGTACACATCCTCCAGATAGTGAACTTGTGACCAAGGACAATATGTAGAGCAAACTACATCAATGGCAGAATACTTATTCTGCATTTGAATCATAGGCTGCGTTTGCACTTGGTATTAAAATGTGTTTCTGTCGATCTAACACTAGGTGTAAACTGATTTTAAAAAAGTTTTGAGGTAGTCAAAAACACGTTTGACTAGAACTGACAGATCACAGACAGTTCAGACAGCAATACCTCCATCACATCTACTTTTGATGTCCCACAGGGCTTTTTACACCATACAATTAAAAGAACATTAATTTACACCATCAAACCTTCATTTTTAGTGGAACTCTCAATGAAAACCTTTAAGTTTTGTAGTAGCTTACAATCATTTTAAAAATGTTCCTCATTTCAAATCTACTGAAGTGCTGTCATCTCCTCCTCCTCCTCTATGTTGCATTACTACATTTAAAAATAGCTTGTAACATTTAGTCATACTTTGAATTACGCAAATGTTAAAACAAAACTGCCAAAAACTCACAAGCACCACTCCTGCTTGGGGTATGTGTACATTGTACATTGTAAACAATGTTCAAGATGAAATACTGTAAAAATGCTTTAGTAAAAAGACATTCCCAGAAATCCCTGATTGACACATATGACAATTTGTTTTCCTTTATGGTCACCAGTAATGTACAACAGTGATTTTTTTTGTATTACATTTAGTTATTTAGTTCATATTTACTCCATTATTTTAGTGTAATATGTGTTGAGTTTATTGTTTGGTTGAGTTCTGCACTGTCTATATACTGTATGATTATTGGCCATGTTTTATGGACAAGTCTCTCTCCTCCTTTTCTTTCTTGTGTCTTGATTTTGTCTGCATATGCCAACTACCTGATGAAGTGTTTCAAGTATGCAGTGTTAGGTTTTGAGATCATGTCTATAAAGTCTAAGAGCAGTCCTCATTTTAAGCCAATTTTGCACAATTAAAAAAAACATGAAGGGTAGTGTCAGGGGATGTGCAGTTCTTTGCTACCACACCACAGATTGCTTTCTAAAACATTGTCCTGTTTTATAAAATGAAATAAAATAAAACGTAAATCATCAAAAAAAATAATCAAAATTTGTAGCATTATTTTTTTTTACGCTGATTACTCAAAAAAGAAAAAAAGTTGTAATCTTATCTATTTTAATTCAAATTAACAGTATAGTACATGCCAAATGTAACTTATATACCATAAATGTAATAATTGTTATTTAAGACATCATTTGTCATTGGAATTAACACTGTCAGTGCTCATATAATCAATGTAGTGTATACTTTTATGTAGCCAAATGCAACTTAACCATAAGAACTCTTCATTACAATGGTAACCAAAAAAAAGGGGGAAAAAAAACTTTTTAATATGTCAAACGTAATAGCATTACAAAGTTATTCCTTTTTCTTAAAACACATAAAATAATGCTTATTTTAACATTTATTCTTCTTATTCACATTTCTGCAAAGCATGCTGCGAACTAGAAATCCACTGGCCAATTTTCAAAGGTATCAAGACAATTTCATTACGGTACAACAAATTGTTTTTTTTTAAAAACTGTGCTACTTAAAGGAATAGTTCATTCAAAAATGAAAATGTACTTACCCTCCAAGATGTATTTGTGTTTGTTTCTTCGTCAGATTTGGAGCAATTTAGCATTTCATCACTTGCTCAACAAAGGATCCTCTGCAGTCAATGGGTGCCATCATAATAAAATATAATAATTGGGGCATTTTACCATCAAATTGTCGCTTCTGGCCAGAATACAATTGCATAATCCATAATTATACTTCAGGGAATAGTCCATCGCCTGTTGTCTCTCACATCAAAATCCACTGACACATTAGTTTACAACTGTTTTGGACTGTTTTTACTTCTAAATGGATCAATGCATATTTCTCTCCTGATTCAGAAAAGATGACTTCTTCACTTGAGAAAGCAATGCCATGGATAGAGGATTCTTCAGAAGTTGAAGTTACAACATCTTGGATGGAATTGTTTCTTATGAGCTTTTTGTTTGACAAGATGTTAATTGATGGACTGGAGTAGTGTGGATTACTTGTGGATTATTGTGATGCTTTTATAAGATGTTTTGGACTCTCATTCTGACGGCACCCATTCACTGCAGAGGATCCACTGGTGAGCAAGTGATGTAATGTTACATATTTTCCAAATCTGTTCTGATGAACTTGGATGGCCTGAGTGATATTCATTCATTCATTCATTCACTCACTCACTCATGTATTTATTTATTTATTTATTTCTGTAAATGTTCATTTTGAGTGAGTAATTGTTTAAAAAGTTTTAATTAAATCAGCTAATCTGAAGTTTTAAGTTGTAACTGTGCATTTATTTACATTGTGGTAATTGATCCTCAATTTTTTTTCACTGTGTATTTTAATTGACTTGCACTTGTCTTGTATTTAATTATACTGGCCAGCTATACTATCATCTGTTTGATTTTGCACCAAGGCCTAGGAGAAATGCCATATCTTTCCCCTGTGCAAGGCACATGGTTGAATAACAATAAAGCTTGACAAGAGCGACTGAGCAGACAGCCAAAGCGACAGAACATGAGGGTGATGAAGGTAATTCACAGCATGTCTATTAACATTTGTGAAGACAAGCAGCCAAGTTTGACAACAAATAAGATGCATCTTTGATCATTATAAATGCTTTTGGCTCTCTGCATGAGACAAACAGAGGACAATGAGGAAAATGACATGGCTTGTGAGGTATTCTCTGGTCCATTTTAAAGAACATGCCCAATTACAACCCTCTGCCTGCTGATTGGCCATTGAACAAGTCCAATTGCAATGCAGCAAGGGAGAGTTTAGAGGAAGAGGATATGTCCAAGAAATCTGTTACAATTAAACATATGCCTGGCTGTTTGATTATACTGTAATTGGAATAAACGCTGGGATCGTGGCAGTTTGAAGGTATTGAGAGAACACTAAGGCGCTTAGCCTCTATGAAAGCAATTACAGTACGTCCCTTCCCTCATCACGATCAGTTATGTTTACAGGAAAGATGAGCACTTCAGAGGCACGAACGCTGTGAGGGAAGTGAGAGCGACTAAACAACACAGAAAAGGCTGATGCTGACAGTTCTCAGCTGTGGTCAGTGTTTTGTCATCTTCTGTGTTCTGGCTAAACTTTCCAGACAGGAGCATCATGTCACACATTGAAAACTACAAAACAAGTCCTGGCTCAACTGACCCTCACGTGGCTGTCTCTTACTGGCTCTCAGCAGAAGGAAAACAGAAGGAAAAAAGCATAGAAGATACAAAAAAAAAAAAAAAGTAAGACATGTTAAACTATATGGACAGTTTTCAAGAAGTGCCATTAGTATTATTTTTTTTTGAAGTTGCATTCAAAATCAACTTGGCCTGAAAATCTATGAGCCTAACACTTTAGCACAGTGTAAACTATAAGTAATATTTTAATGATTTTTACATAGGGTTGTATGTTAAACTATATGGACAGTTTTCAAGAAGTGCCATTAGTATTATTTTTTTTGAAGTTGCATTCAAAATCAACTTGGCCTGAAAATCTATGAGCCTAACACTTTAGCACAGTGTAAACTATAAGTAATATTTTAATGATTTTTACATAGGGTTGAATAAGGTCAGCAGATATGATGAATACAAATGATGTTCATTTTTACATACGTGAATAAAACACTTTTTTTTTTTTTTAAAGAACTGCTGACCTTCAGCCAAACATTGGAAAGTCCTTGGCCATTGCACCAACAATATTACTCATATGAGACAAGATGTGTTGGCTTTGAATCAGTTTCAGAACAGAGCAGAGTTAAAGGAATGGTTTAACTTTTACATTTGTATTATTTGCTAAAAAAGTTATGAAGCTATTCACTGTAAAAAATGACCGTGAATTTAACGGTAAAAGATTGTAAAAATGCTACAGTAAAAACCTGTTAAATGGTTAACGGTAAATTCCCCTACTATATACAGTGAAAAACTGTATTGGACATTACATGTATTGGACATGAATTTTACGGTAGTATACCGTTTTTGGAAGTGAAAAAGACTGTATAATTTACAGTGAATAACCGTAAATTGACATTCCCAGAATTCCGTGCGTTACATTTCAAATGTGATGTTTTTATGTTGAAGTAACTATGTTTCTTCTTAGTTTTTTCTTATTGTTTTTGTATATTAGGGTTGTGTGTTACACCTAATGTTGTTAAATGAATGTTTATTGCATTATTTCAGTTTCATGTGTGTTACCATGACGGTGTTTAGTGTTTGTGTGAATGACACTGTGCACCTTCTATATATGTTATTATTTAAAAGCTGCTTGTGATGGGCTTTGGTTCATCATGTGACTTTCTCATCAACACCTGCATTTGGTGGTTATCAGTGTATTACAAAGGTACAAAACAGATGTCAGTACTTCAGTAGGTTGGTATATTAACATTATATCAGTTAATGAAATTACGGTATTTAACTGTAAATGTAAGTTAAAACCGTAAAACCTAAAACGTTGCTACCGTATTTTTTACGGTAAAATTCCGGCAACCAGAGCTGCCGCTTTTTTACTGTACATTTTACGGAATATTTTTTACAGTGTATGTTTGCTTTGAATACTGGGGCCAGTTGCATAAACTTAGTGACAATGTTAAGACTGTCTTAAGAACTAGTTTGACTAACTAGCAGTTAACCAAATGGTAATCAGTCTTAGTTTCAGATTCAAATTAGACCAATATACCATTTTACGTAACTGAATTCAAAAAGTTATGAGCGGTCTTGAAGAAAAAAAATAATAAATCAGATGGCTAACTTTTAAGACAAGTCTAAATAGTTATGCAACTGGCCATCGATGTAACACCCCTGTGGACAGTTTGTTGTGGTTTCTTCCCCTTGTGTTGGTTTAGCCCGTCTAATTATTAGTTAATCGCCTCATTGTGCTCACCTGTCGGTCCCTCGTTAACTGCCCTATGTCTGTTCCTGTCTCTTGTGTTCTAGTTTGTCAGTTATTGTGAATGTTACCCCATGTGTGTGTGTGTGTGCGTGCGTGCGTGCCCGCCCGCCCGCCTGCCCTGCCCTGCCTTGTTGTCATCGCTACATTAAATATCCTTATTTTGTATCCTTGTCATCCTCGTCATCCTGCCTGCCTCCACACACCTGGACCGTGACAGAATAACCGACCTCAAACGTAAAGTGTAGCAGCATCTTTCCCCTCGTTTGTTTATCCGTTTTTTTGTCAGTTTTTATTTTTTGTATAATGGATTACCCCGCCTTCCAAATCCTCCTGCTGGAGCAGGGGGAACGCTCTCTTGAGGACCACACCAATGACTTTCTGTCCCTGGCTCACCTCACGCACTACCCGGACAACTGCCTCTGCACGTTCTACCAGGTTGGACTTAACACCCCCACACGAGCGCAGTTGCCCGGGGAAGGTCCTCGAGAGAGCTTCACCACCTTCGTCGAGTGGGTGCTGGTGTCCTGCAAGTCCCAGCTAACCGTGGGCATCGCTGACGACGACACCAGCCCCACTCAGGACCCTGAGCCCAGCCCACCATCTCCCCACGGTACGGAGCATAAACCTGAGTCCACCGATGACGGAGAGCCATTTCCCGCCGCGATCCACGAGTCGAAGCAAAGCCCCACGGCTGAGAAGAGGATCAGCTCGGATATGGAGCCCAACACGTCAGACCAGGTGCGAAAGCCGGTGACAGTGCCCACCACGAGGGAGCAAGCCGTGGACAGTGTGAGCGCGGAGAAGAGCTCCGCTGCCTGCATCATGGCTGAGGGTGAGCAGAATATGGAGGGCGGTCAGTGCCAAAACGAGGAGGAGAGACCTCTGGATCCCCAGTCCAGCCCAGGAAGGGCTCCTGATCCCCAGTCTAGTCCAGGAAGGGCTCCTGATCCCCAGTCTAGTCCAGGAAGGGCTCCTGATCCCCAGTCTAGTCCAGGAAGGGCTCCTGATCCCCAGTCTAGTCCAGGAAGGGCTCCTGATCCCCAGTTCAGCCCAGAAAGGGCTCCTGATTTCTCATTAAGGACCTCCGGATCCTCCCCGTCGCCCTGGCTCATCGGCTCTCCGTCTCGGGCTCCTCCACCACCTGCTCTGCCGCCGTTGGTCAGCCCCCTGGAGTCGGCTAGTTTTCAAAAATTAGATTTTCTTTTGCAACTAGCTGAAATAAAATAAATTCATTCATTCATATTTAAGCCATTAACCCTCGTTTTGTGTGTGTCTGTCTGTCTGTCTCTGCCTTGTTGTCGCTACATTAAATATCCTTATTTTGTATCCTTGTCGTCCTCGTCATCCTGCCTGCCTCCACACACCTGGACCGTGACAATCGATGTTTGCCATCAATAATGGCAAACCAGACATGGCTTCATTTATGATGCTTTTGTTAGACACCATCACTACATTTAAATTTTTTTTATGCATGCCACTATGAACCATCAATGTACAGAAAATGGCTGTGCAAAGATTTTGGGGGACATAAAGTTTGTGTAAAACTAAACAAAAATTAGATTTTCTTTTGCAACTAGCTGAAATAAAATAAATTAATTAATTCATATTTAAGCCATTAACCCTGCTTTGTTTTAGTTCGGGTTTTAGTTCATTTAATAACTCTAGTCTGGAACATCATAACATTGAATAAATGAAGATAAAATTGTAATTTTCTTGCTTGTGTGACACATGACATTTTATTTTCTGGAACCATGTTTTGATGTGTATCCACCTTCTTCCTCACTTCACCATGGGTGGCACCATTACTGTAAGTTGCTCCACACTTTAATTTAGATGTTGTAATCAGCTAGACTATTATATGTTGCTAAACTTCTAGAATCATCTGTGCTCTTAGAGAGTATCATGACAGCAACAACAAGATTTAAAAAATAAAATGTTACGACCACAAGACCAAAACAAGGGCTGAATGGCAATTGTTATCAATTGAATGCAATTTTATTTAATGTGATATAGAAGAAAAACTAAAGGAAGCCTTTGATGAGTTGTCAACAATAGTTTTTAATGAGCTTTTCATTAAAAAAATGGTGAAATGCTAAACTTTCTGTCTTCAAAATATATATATATATATATATATATACATACTGATAAAAAATGTACAGCCTGAATGCACTGTAAGTCGCTTTGGATAAAAGCAT
>NW_015505437.1:218697-232324 GCF_001515645.1 Sinocyclocheilus grahami | reverse complement strand
AATTGGAGTAAAATTGCGTTTAACTTGCAGACATGTGACGTTATAATCCAAGCGATGATGGTTAGTAAATGTAATAGACAAATAAGGCCACCAACAGAGATGTACAGAGATGGAGGAAACATGGGAGAAGGTGAACTGGGAGGAATCAGGGACCTCATTTAATTTGTGAAATATTTTTATAATGCATTAGTCATTAATTGAGCAGTAATACTAATAGTAGATAAATATGGTTTGAGTTAATTTTATTATGCATACGTATGTGGCTATATTTCTCTTGTCTTGTTTTTTTCTCCTTTTCCATCTCCAAAACTATTCTGCTCACAGGCGATCGGAGAGTGTGTGACCTCTCGCTTTGTTGCAATTTGATGATGTTTGTAAAACAACTTCTGTTTTTGCTCTTCTAACACCAACTGGTTTCAGTTTACTATGTTGCAGGCTAATGTGTTGATAATAAACAATTGATAATAAATAATATTGATGATAATAATAATATAATGATATTGGGCTTGTTTCTGGCTTCTTTTTGAAGCTGCGGTTGCTTATTTATCTTGTTGGCAACACTGATCACGTCCGTAAATAGAAAGAAGACCCAGCTACTTTAAGACTTGTGTGTGGGTCGTTTGAAGCTTGTTCTTAAAATGCTTGTTTAATTTAAACTTGTCATTACGATGGTTGCTTTTAATCGGTAAAGTTATATATGGCAAACATCGTTAATATCAGAAGAACCTGTTGTCAAAACTAAGAAACCTCAAACTGCAGAGAGTATGCAGTCAAAAGGAGAAAGCAACAGAAACCTGTAGCAAAATGAGAGTAAAATATGGCCATGGCTTTTAGCGACAACTTTAAGATCTGAAGGAATTAAAAACTGATGCAGAGATGGTGTATTTTTTCTGCTTAATAGGTAAGATATTTGAGTGGCTCAATAGGTAGCTAACTATCACTTGAGTCAGATAGGTATTGAGCTTCTTTTTCGTTGTTGTTTTCTTGTTTTGCTATGGTCGGTGAGGTAAATAGCACTTATTTTGTGTTTGTTATGAGAGAGAGAAAAAGCGAGTAGTTCCCTATCTGTCGGTCACTTCGAGTTATGTCGATGACGACATCAGGTGATTTACTTGGGAGCCCCAATCATCTCTGACTTTAAGAGAAAACGCCAATTAATTTTGGCTAGTGGATTTTGCATACCTGAGCCAATCCCAAGGCGAGCCGTGCCCCTTAGGGGTGAGGGCTCACTCCACACGGCGCCTCTCTGGCAGACATCTGTAGAGTTGCGGGGTGGGCGATACCGAACACCTTCGTGAGATTTTGCGGTCTCTGCATTAAGCCAGTTTCTTCCCATGTGTTGTGTAACAAGTAATTGTCGGGAAGAGCTGGCCGGTGTCATGCATGCTGCACCATTCCCCCTCACCCGGGGATGCGAGCGCCTTTTTCTTCCTCCCGTAAGTTCCCCGGACGGCAAACCCTGGTTGAGAATCCTTCAGCAGCCCTGGCAGTCAGACTGGGCGGAGCAGTCTGACGCCAGGCTCAGTATCGGTCTCAGCTTTCCCGGGTCTCCGGTCAGTCCCTGTACTGGGCTAGGTGTCCATATGGCTTGATTCCCTTTGGGGCGATCCCATATGTGTATTCTTCCAAGGAAAGGTTCCCCTCTCAGTGAACCTGTGTCTTCCCTTGACAGATCATTCTGTCAGTCTCTGCTGGCAGTCATTCCATCCCTACTTTCAGGTAGGACCTGCCTCAGAGACCCATTCCATATGTAGTACTGCCCCAGGCCTGGGTTAGTCCATATCAGTGTGTCCACATGTCACCTCCCTATGGGTAGTGCCCTTCTCTGGAAGGCTTGCTTCCCCGTCGTTACTGCCAAGTTGTAACAACAAATAGGAAAGACTTGAAGCAATCTTTCTTTGAAGGTCAAAATCCCTTCTGTTATGAAATTTCTGTGGCGAAAGGAACAGCGGCTTGGCTATCACTAGCAGCGGTATACTCACCCCGGGTACCAAGGTCAGGGAATTTGTGCTGGGGTGGTGGAAAGGTTACGACCTTTGCATAGCATTTGTCTGACACGCAGCTGCTTGTCAACATTTGCAACACCTTAAGGTTGTGACGTGATTTATTTTAGAAGAATTACATTTTATTTGGTCAGAACAAAAGCAGCAGATATTTTACTTACTTGTTCGGATGACATTTTTTCTGATGCCAGGTAGGACTTATGTGGATGTACAGTTACCTGCTCTGGCTTGGCAACCAGAGATTCATCCGTGCATAGGAACACTGCTGAAGCACAAACCGTAAAAAAAACAAAAAAAAAAACACTGCAAGTAACTTGAATTTTGTATGTTTTAGACAGAGATGGCGGTAGAGAGACATGTTACATACTGCAGCGTACGTATATATGCGTGTATAAATGAATGAATAAATAGATCAATAAATAAATAAATACTATTATTAAAGCTGCAGTTCGTAAGTTTTGCCTCTTTGTCACCATCTCTATTGGAAAACCTGCAATTGAAGCTGTTTGCGGAATTATTTTCCTTGTGTGGGTTGTGCGCCAGAGTATGTGTGGCTGTCAGTCACCGCACCGGTGTGGATATTTACTGTACTTCGCAATCACAGATTCTAGCCTACTTGGAATATATGACCCAAATAAGAATTTTCACCATATATTGTCATCTGAACAAGTAAATAGCAAGTCTGCCACGTTTGTTCTGACCAACCGTTACAGTAAATCGCGCTACCAATGGTGATTTAATCTAAAGATCGGGTAGCTCATAACACATCAAACTGTGCAAATTATTATTATTGTTATACTTTATTCTCAAATAAAAAAAAACATCAGCATTGCGTGACTATGTATATATAGTGTGTATTAGCATGTAGATTTCAATTTCTGTACAGTCTAATCTCTAATTGTCATACCATTTGAATTTCATATTAAGAAATTATTTTAACCCAAAAAGCAAACTATGTTCCCTTCGAACTGGTTGTATTTTAAACTGGAATATAATTTAATTTCATTCACATGTGTTTCATAAACACATAGTCCTTTCTGGATTACAATCCGCCATCAAAATGATACATTTAATTACTCCAGCTGCTGTGAGAAAAGGCTATAAACAGTCCACCACCTGCAGGATCCTCACATGTGATAGCCTAGTAGCTGGGACAATTTCTTTATGATTACAGACGTGACTTAATGACATGGCAGCATGCTCGAATTTCCTGTGAAAACCTACCCGTACCACTCAAATTAGAAAACATTATTATAAGCTAACCGTTGTGAATCGGGCTAAAGGAAGGCAATAGTTTTGAACACTGGCTGGTTATGTACTTGCTCAAATATTGATTTCAGATCATTTTTAACCAAAAATAGTTACCGACTGCAGCTTTAAGCAAGGACTAGATTTATCAAAAGTGACAGTAAAACATTCATCATGTTGCAAAAGTTTACTATTTCAAATAAATACTGTCCTTTTGAGCTTTCTATTCATCAAATAATCCTGGAAAATGTAGGCCTGTTACATTTCCCACAAAAAAGAAAGAAAAATACAACATATATGATGCTGAAAATTCAGTTTTATGTTGCAGGAATAAATTACATTTTAAAATATATTTAAATAGAAAACAGTTATTTTAAATTGTAATTGTCATGTTTTTTTTGTTTTTACTGTATTTGTCATTGAATAAATGCAGTCTTGGTGTGCATTAGGGACTTCTTTAAAAATCATGTTAAAGCTGTTAATGAGCACTCACTGTGCACTGCTGCAGTACTGTATATCTTCACAAGCCACATTTGAGCTCACAGCTGAACCTTTGCATCTGTAACTTTCCTTTGAGTTTGAAGCACATAGAGGACATGAGACCGGATTAATTAGTCCCCAGACACAGGCTGATACTCAGGGGCCAGTGCTGTGGTACCACACAGATGCACAGACTCTCAGCATTCAAATGAGCTGTCATACAACACAGCATCATCATGCTCACTGACACAAATTGCTGCTCAGGACACGTGGGCATATCAGTTTGAGAGAGATTATTTGCATCAGCTGCCAAAAGGTTTTTTTTCTTAATTAGGACTGAATGTAAAGGTGCTGTCGTATTGCCACAGGTAATTATGATGCTGTTATGCATGTCTTGAGTATCTTTTCTCTCTCTTTTTCACCTTTGCCCACTTTGCTGGGTAATAGAGACAGATGTCTGCTGTTGACTCACTCCACATGACCACAGCAGGAAAATGGACAGAGAATTTTATTTACATTTTAGAAATACATTTTTATTTTAATTTCAGAGGCAAATGTATATAAATTCAATACGAATTGCTTTTTATTCTTATTTTTGAATTATCTACTTATGAATGAATTTATGCAAGCAAGGATATTTGCACTGAATAATTCATCAAAGGAAATTTTGAATGCCTTTTTTGTCATTACGTGGCTGGGCGGTATAATCGTTTGCCATGTGATGTTAGAAAAATTATCAAAAGCTTAGACCAGGGATCCTCAAATCTGGCTTGTGAGATTCCCTTTCCTGCAGAGTTTAGCTCCAACCCTGATCAAACTCACCTACAGTACCTGAGATTTTCTAGTGATCCATTGATTAACGTGCTCAGGTGTGTTTGATTAGGACTAGAGCTAAGCTCTGCAGGAAAGCGGATCTCGCGAGCCAGATTTGAAGATCCCTGACTTAGACGTCGCAGAGATTTATTGCAGCATGCTTTATTAACTCTATCAAGCTTACTGTATCTTAATTGATACGAACATGTCTAAGGCCTCTAAATTATCAACATTATCAAACCTTTGCTGAAAAACCTGTTGTACACAATCTACTACATTAGGGTGACCATGCGTGCCATTTTCCCAGGACGCATCCTGGCCAGGATTTCTATATTGCCTAAAATATCTAGGTTTTGGCTTTGTTTGCGTGTGCAGACCAATCGGTGTATGACATCAAAATACCATTCAGACGGTTCCTTATGCTTTCAAAATGCTCTCGAGGTACTTTGATGTCAAACACTGATCGATCTGAGCCGCGCTGCTTTTAAGTCGAACACACATCATATGTACACATAATTGCATCGCTTTGACCGTAGATCCCACCTTCTCACACACACCATGATTGGTCCATTATGTATAATGCCGGCATGTTATTGGTCAAACTACTTTTCGATCATTACCTTCAGCAAGCATGAAAACAGGAAAAAACTAATCCTGGCAAGGACGCGTCCTGGGAAAATGGCACGTATGGTCACCCTATTCTACATGCCCATAGGTGGAAATTGCAAGGGTGTCAAGGGAGCTACCCCATCTGAGGGTTGTCCCCCGGTAAAAATATTTAAAAACCATGCTGTGTATTGTAAATAATATAATGATATATACTTAAAATAATTGTGTAAGTAGTAAAACAATACAAATGCAAACGGGGGAAAAAATGCATTTACCTCAACTACTCACACAAGTCCGATGGGAGAAAACAAAATTCATTAGTTGTAGCGCTCCAGTAAGTAGGCTCTCAAGGCTATTTTATTCACTTTAAACAGCAGATGATGCGGAGTCATTAATAAATTAGTCATGACAAAAAAGTGATTGTAACAAAGTTCGTAGTCACTAAAATAAACACAAACAGAACCAAAACACAAAATAAAATCCAGGCCTGGTCCTCTCTCTAACACTGTCGTCACTCCTCCTTTTATCCTTCTGGAGCTCCTCTGTGGGACTCGAGACCGGTGAGTGGCGCAGGTGTCGTGCATTAGCATTTACTCCACCGGCCTCGCTCCGATCCCATGGCTCTCGGCCCCGCCCCTCCCGTCAGAGTGATGATAACTGATGTATTTTCCATGAGTCCACAATGTTAGCAATTACAATGTTACCTAGCTTGTTTGGTAGCGTGTTTAACCCTTGTGTGGTGTTTATATTTTTGTTACTCAGCCAGTGTTCGTGGGTCTGGTGGACCCACTGCAGTTTTGGGTTTTTAATTCAACACAATCAAAAATTATATGTTAAAATACTCAACAGATGTTTACTTCATCCCAATTACAAGCAATATAAACAGCATATATGGTCAAAATTTGCCCTTTACCTTTGTTAGAGCACATTAATGAAATAGAGTGCTACAACTTTGTGCGGGAATGGCAGGGGCAGAAACACAAAACTCACACTTACACTCACACTCTTACAGACTCTGTCTCTCACACACACACGCACACGCACATACACAAACATAAACACACATTCTCACACTAATAGCAGGCACAGACAATAGGAGGACAGAGTGAAGGTACACAAGACCTAAAATGTTCACTCTTTTATTACCCCCGGGTCCAGTGGACCCAAACATCCTGAATGTAATATAAATGTGTATGGGGGTGTAGTGAGAGGCCATTGAAAATGTGTGTTGATAAATATTCTTCACAGAAAATGAGCTAAGGCCAATGAGTCTGAGTTTGAAAAAATAATTAATAGTATAATTTTTCTTTTGATAAAAAGTGAAAACGGGCCCCACAGACCCGAACACCAGACAGGGGTTAATATTGTAGCTTGTTGGATAGTAAGTCACCCATTACAACTAACACAGTGATAAGCCTATGTGTGAACTGATATTTATTGTACCATTGTTTTGGGTTTTGCTCAATATGATTTTAAGTGGCAGATCAGTGGCTTGTTTGCAGTTTAATATCTAAGAGATGTCCTCTGTCCCAGATGAAACCTGAAATACTATGTGGAGGATGCAAGATAAGTTAATAATAATAATAATATGATATATATATATATATATATATATATATATATATATATATTAAACAACAACAACATTATTATAATTATTATTATTGCTGATGTTGTTGTTATATAATATTATTATTTAATCAATATATATATATTATATATATAAAAAATATTATTAGTACTTTTTTACGATGTGCAATAATTGTACTTATATGCTGCCACTTAATAAGTGCAATAATTTTGTTTAAGATGCCGCAAATACCTAGGTGCATTATTTCAGATTCATATGCTGCTGTCAATTCCTTATAGTGTTATATATATATATTTTTTAAATGCATGCAGTTGCAATTTTTATTATATTTTATACTTTTATGTTGATTTTGTGACACATGTTTAGTTTAGTGAAGTATTTATGAGCCAGTGGAACGGAATTTTATTCATATGTGCACTGTATGTACAGTTGAATGACAAATAAAAGCTACCTAACCTATGACAATGTTGTGTTGCTGGCTAGATAAAATGACAAAGAATAGAAAAACGAACATAAGATCATTTTTCAGTGCAACAAAAAGCCAAGTAGCTACATAAAGTCCCCATATTTGGCCTTAATAAAAGGCAAAACATATTTGTGTCCCTTTCAAAAAATTGCTCGAGAATTTTTATGCATATTGTTCCCCCAACTGTTAGATGAAGTCTACACCCATGTACGCCAATGTAAGAATAACTTTTATATTGCAAGTAATAGTTAAAGATGAACACTTAATAGACTCAATGGACTGAAGCAGCTCTGGTTGACATGATTACCCAAACATCAATTCTTGGAAAAAACATGTTCAAATGACAGTGAGTATCAAAAATGATAATCAGGCTTGTGAGGAACATATATTTGTTAATCTTTCAGTCATTATTGTATTGTATTGTAGCCTAAATTATGATTTGCCCTCACAATACAACTTACAGAGCTTTGATTATAAAACTAAGCATTTAAATATCATGTTACTAGGGAAACATTTTATTGGTACAATATTTATTGCGATATTAAAAAAAATACATAAATTAAGAGGAAAACATAATTAAATTTGTACATTTTAAAGTTCGATTATTCTATCTAATGCCCTTTGTGAGTTCAAAATTAAGCGCTCCAACCCATGTTCCTACACTCTAAAAAATGCTGGGTTAAATACAACCCAGCGATTGGGATGTTTTCAACCAACAGTTGGGTTAAATGTTTACCAACCACTGGGTCAAAACAACCCAATCGCTGGGTTTGTCCATATTTTACCCAGCGCGGGGTTGTATTTAACCCAGCATTTTGAAACCTTAACTTAATGTTCCTAATAAAACTTAACTGTCTCAGTTGAAATTACATTCACACTGGTGTTTTAGGAAGCCAAACAAATTAGCATGTAATAATAATAACAACAACAATGACAGTAATAGCCATACATTGTAAAATAATTGCACTACCTAAATGAAAATGAATATTTAATAAGTATATTATTTTTGCTTTTCACTACAGTAGGGAAATGACAATACTTCTTTTCTAATTTGGGCTGCATTTAAACCGCTCGCTGTCAGCAATTCTTTTAAGCTTTTATTTTGATGGAAACGGCAGTACACCTTTTATTTTTAAGGAAAACTCCAGCTTCAGTGAAAACAGGCTTACAAAAATGTGTCTCACTACAAATCTAGTGAAATGCTGTAATCATGTGCTGCAAAAATAAAGCCTAATTAGTGGCTGTTGCCAAACGCGCGCTTCCAAACTTACATCACGTGCATTAAATGAGTTGACTGCATTCATTTACTGTTAACAGAGCTGTTCTGAGGCATGGAAAACACCGGATTACGAACTGATCGCCGTATATATATATATATATATTTAAGGAAAACTCCATATATTACATTTACATTTAGTCATTTAGTAGACTCTTTTATGCAAAGCGACTTACAAATGAGTACAATGGAAGCAATTAAAATCAACAAAAGAGCAATGATATGCAAGTGCTATAACAAGTCTCAGTAATAGAATTAGAATAAAGTGCGCTAGAGTTAAAGGGTCAAAATAAAGATGAATATTAGAAAATTATATATATAAATTTTACATACTGGTTTTACATACTTTTAATACTGGCAGCAGGGTTGCCAGCTGGTTGCTCTCTGATTACAGTTAATAACTTTTTTTTTTTTTTTTACTATTTATTAACTGCATAAGCTTTAAACATTTAAACAAGTGTAGGATAATGCATAAGTTAATTCACCTATTTTTATCACAAAAAATAAAAATAATGATGATTCAACATCTCAACCTTGATAAACAGGTAAAAATGTATTTAATAAAATCTTCAAATATGCATAGATTTTATTTTTTTAATTAACATGAAAGATTTTTTTAATGACTTGAAACATATTACTTTAAAGGGGTGGTCGACTGGCTATTTTTGAAGGCTCGATTGTTTTTATGGCATGCACTGTAACGTGTTCCTGCTTCGTTATAAAAAAACAAATCACATTATTTTTCACATATTTTACCTTTATTCTACACCCTTTTTCCATTCTCCTAACATGGTCTGTTCATTTCCTGGATCTATGAAGCCACTCCTTCAGAAATATGCAATGGGCTCAGATTGGTTAGCTGGCCCAGTGTGTTGTGATTCGCTAACCGCCTAGTGCATGTTGTCCGGAAATGTCACACCCCTTAGCATTACAGGTAGTTGCATGTGCTCCGGTGTATGTAAACAATTGTGTCAATATTGCCTTATTAATTTGAGGCCAAATCAGACCCAAAGGTTCATACACACACAAAATCCATGCTTTCCATATAATCGCTGTAGCAAATGATACTACAGTTGATTCGAAAGGATTATTTGATTACTGCGGATCTACAGTGATAGCTACTGACTGTATAGTACCGTTAGTTTTGTCTTTATAGAACCAAATATCTGTCGCCAGAACTACAAGCCCATTATGAAGACTAACCATGACTTTACTACAGTGGTCAAATCAAACACATAACCATAGTTATCATACTTGTAGCTAAACAAGCACGTGGATAAAAGCTAAAAAGCTCTAATCAAAGAATAGTTTACACTGATCACATAAACACCAACATTCAGCATTTAGCTAACTGGCTAGCGGAGCCCTTTGTTCACATCCTTGCTAAAACATTATATTAATGTATTAATGGTAAACACTCCAACAAAGAATAAAACCTACTTACAGGTTGTGGCCCATAAACAACAGCTTCTGCTTTTAATTAGCACAGTAACAAGATCGGCAGTTTAAGACATTAACTTGTAAGCACAAAATACAATATACTTCTCTTTTCAGTAGAATTAAGACTTCGTTGGATAAATCTAAGACATGTAACCTAATCTAACACATAAACACACGCATTCACACAGGTTGCAGAAAGAGAGAAAGTGAGAAAAAAATGAGTTAAAATATGAAATTCCAAATTTATAACAATATATGCAATTGCTTAGACCTGAAAAACCGTCAATCATCTAATTCACTCTCGCATTGAGTTTCTCAATGAGGCTATAAACTTTATATTAGATGCACCAATTCAGCTAGAATCTGGAGGTTGTACTTGCGTTGCCTTTGTGTTATGGGTTTCCCTTTGTTGTCGTCATTGCAGAAAGGGGTTTTCCAAGGTTGCTCATTGGCTGGAAGTGCAGTGGTCGTTTGTAGTGAAGTCTTGGGCATCGGCTGAAGTTGTGGAGTTGTGGGCTGGTTGATGTTTTAGGCGAGCACTCGAGGTTGGACTCGAAGACACGGCTTTGCGGCAAAACTTAACTCAGAACACGAAACTCTCAACGGAAATAAAATAAACTAAAGTAAAGGAATAAAAGTAACAAGACTAGATGTTTTTTCTTCTCATCGTAATTAAGTAACAGTGGGTGTGCAGGCTGAAGCACGCTGGAACGGAGCTCGAAGAACACAAAAAGTGATGGCAAAAACGGCGGCTAAAAGCATGGCTAAGAGCCCTAATGCAAAAAGCTAAATTCAAATTTTGTTGTTGTACTGAGTTTTTAAACTGGGCTGTTGGACACATCCCAAATGGTGTCTTGACCAATTAGACATTGTTTTAGCTCGGGGTGTTGCTATGTTTCTCCTCCCAATACATAAATCAACATGTTATCTTATCAGTCACATGGTCCGAATGTTCCCGCTCTTGCAGAGTATAATTTTGGACATGATTTCTATAACAAGAATACAGTACATTTTATAAAGTATTGATATGCCTGTCAATTATGCTGCCAAGGTAGGAGAAACTGTCCACTTTCTTTAGCACCTTCTCTCAGTGTTATGGGTGTTTTACTGGCTGTGTTGATCTTTAACATCTTGCTCTTCTCTTTATTGATGTTGAGGCCTAAGCTTGCTGAAGTATCAGCAACGATGTTGGCCTTTTATTGCATCAGTTGTTGGATGTGAGAGAGAAGGGCCAGTTATTGGCAAAGTTAAGATCATCCAATTGTGTCGATAATGTCCACTGGATGCCATTTTGCTTCGGGGCAGTGGATGTCTTCATGAGAACACTGCCCTGGTAGAATCATCTCTTGCAGAGGATCAACCTGAAAGGGAGAGAGAAGCAGCCATTGCTCCACTACCATCAGCCAAAAAGCCCAATGAAGAGCCTTGGAAGCTTCTTTAAGAAGACCAGCAATGCATCTGCCTCATGTTTACTGAAGCAGATAATCGAGCAAGAGCTAAATAGCTATAATCTGGTGATAGCACCAGACAGTGAGACTGATCCTTTGGAGTGGTGGCAATTTCATGGATCTAATTTCTCACGTATGATTTGTCTGGCAAAGAAATACTTATGCATCCCTGCCACAAGTTCGCCCTCTGAGAGAGCATTCATGACTGGGAGAATGTTGTCACATGTAGCAGGGCGGCACTGAAACCAGAAATGGTCAACAGGCTGGTGTTCCTGGCACGGAACAAGTGAAGAAATTGATGCGATGTGAAGTTGACACTTGATGATTGTGGCTTGAAAAGTTTACTTTGAAAACTTTGTATTAATGACCTTATTTTCCATGTAGTAATTTTCTTTGTCTCCTACTTGAAATACAGTATTTTTACACAATATTTAATTTAGGCTTACACGATTTTGCAGGTTTGCACTATGTCTTGCACAAGTCTATGTGTTGGAAAGAGTTTATCTGTCTGTCTTACTTCGGGAAGAGAGACACCAAAGTGAGGGCAGAATAATACAAGTATTGTTTGGTACTAGCTGAGGCTTCAAAAGATTTCTTTGAAAACATTAAAGTGTTTAACATATTTGAGTTTGTAATTACCTTAATTTATTACCTTGCATGTAGCAAAATCTTTTCATTTTCTTCATCTCCTGTGTTCATTAAATATTTTATTTAATTGTATGTAATATTACATTTAATTCATACTGGCCTAAGTCATGTTGCAATAAATCTCAAGAAAAAAAAAATTCTACAGCTACAATAAGTCAACTCGTTTGTTTATTGGTCAGCGTCATGCATGATCAAGTGTATCCGATTGCATCCTACAGTAGTACAAACCACGGCCCTCCAAGATATGCATGGTTTGCTTGACATATAAGCATAAACACAAATATCTATAAATAGAATATTTAACTGCAAATACAAAAATATATTAGATTGTGCTATATGGTAATAAATCACTATGCAAGACAGACTTTATATTAAACTAAGATGTTAAAGTGTTCACCTTACCTTTAACAAAGGTCCTCAAATACACATCATGCTGTACTTTAACCGCTTAAACAGCACTGTTCAGAAATTTCATGACACACACATCCTCCGTGAGAGGCAACCGCCAGGCTTTGACAGAGCATTTTCATCTTGGCACCATGTTAACAGATGACTGCCTGTTGCAAAATTTATTTACATAAATGTTATAATCATGACCAAGTGTGCTGATCAAAATGAAGTTCTTGTGAATCCCAAATGTTGTCATTAAGGCATGTAACTCTTACCTTATAACCCAGAGATTTTTTTGCCCATAGCCGCTATAACGGTGGGGATGTGTAAAATCAAACCGCGACCCCGCTTCTCAAACCCCACACAAGTCTCCTTTGCACCCCGTGGACCGAGGATAATTAAATCCGAGATTACCAATATGAACCGCAAAAGTAGAAATATTCATCTACTACAACAGTTACCAAACATAATATATATATATATATATATATATATATATATATATATATATTTCACTTATAAAACTCTAGATACTGCAGCCTGAGGCAGTTACCAAACATAATATATATATATATATATATATATATATATATATATATAGTTCAGTCATGAAACTCTAGATGGTGCAGGCTGATGGGTATTAACGTAAATGATGATATTCACAGCGTTAAACGACTTGGCACAAGCTGATTGGTTCTTGTTGCATACGTAGCCAATGAGCTTGCTACTTTGCATTTAAACGGCTGGTTAGCATTCACTTGAGCATTTGCAATACGCTTTCAGAGTTCCTCTGAAACCCACCACCTTCCCCAGCTCCACCTGTATAGATCTGCTATGGGTTATTTTATATGCTATTTCTGCAGTATGTCTTAAATACTCGCAGCACTGTATCGCCATATGCACTGGCAGTAGCAAGTACTTGCTACCTTGCAAGTACCGTACTTGCTTTCAGCAGCAGCAATAATCTACAATTACAGCAATAACCAGCAGCAACAGCATAGCAGATCTATTCCGCCAAGACCAAATCGAGGGGTGAGAACCAGAAAGGCGTAAGTGACACTTCACCAACTTTACAGGAGAGCCAAAACAAAAATTTTACCATAGTTTGATCTGACTTTGTGTACTGATTTCAATTGTTTATAATACAAATCTGTACACTCATGGATGACAGTAGAAAGAGCTCATTAAGAGCTTTAATTTGATATATATATATAT
>NW_015505437.1:215793-218553 GCF_001515645.1 Sinocyclocheilus grahami | reverse complement strand
TATATATATATATATATATATATATATATATATATATATATCTCCATTTCACCAAAAATGTCACTTACGCCTTTTTGGTTCCCACCCCTTGAAATACATTAACATTGCCATAGCCATTACCATGCTAAAATCTTCAGAGTGTTGCGTTTTTTTTTAAGTTTTAATTTGTTTGGTTAAAAAATTAACATTACCTTTGCGATTATAACTGTCACTTGAACAATGAACAATGCCTAACACGAACAACGCCTAATGTGGCTTAATGTACCAAGACAGCATGATTGAAATATATATATATATATATATATATAATAAAAAATTAAAATAAATAAACTGAAATAAGTCATTAACCACAGTTGTGAATATTCTGAACATTTGTGTCAAACCGCCAGAACCCAGAATGCGTTGCAGTTTTCAGCGATTTGCTGTATTATAAGAAAAACAGCCCACCATGTAATATCTACAGCGATTTTTTACAGTGTATCCATTTTATTTTCCCATAAAAGTAGGCGTGGCCATTTTTAAATTTAATGTGTCTGGGCCCATCTGCTTCCGGCTATTTTTAGCTGTACAAAACAGCTTGTTTGCTGCTTGATATTGCAAACTGGTGTACATGATTTTTATGTATTATCTATAATTATGAACAGGCTGGTTAGTAGTGCAAACAGTTTTACCATTTACCGCACTTTGATGTTATTTCCCTACAGTGGCTAATGAGTCACGCACATTCTTAAACTGCTTATTTCTATGTTGAAAAATAAGGTGGATAGAAATTGTAAAGCTGACGTCACGCCACACTGAATTCTGGGAAACTGCTTTGTTTATCCAGCATATTGGGAGGATCATGCTGTCTTTCCGCTATTGAGTTTAGGGCAGTATTTGATTTTCTGTTGTGATTGTGAAAAATGTAACCATTGTATGCCATTCATGCTGCATCGAGAACTCCAATAGTAAGTCAGATCATCGTTCTGAGAGAAAAATGTACAATGAAATATGTTTCACCTTTTCTATGTGTAAAAACACCAAGGGAAGCAGGTTGTGGAGATGATGAGATGACACTGGATAGTAAATCTATTAATAATGTCACTGATTAAGCCCACTGCTTGTCACTCAATAAAATAATCAGATTGCTGCGTTTTTTTTTAAGTTTTAATTTGTTTGGTTAAAAAATTAACATTACCTTTGCGATTATAACTGTCACTTGAACAATGAACAATGCCTAACACGAACAACGCCTAATGTGGCTTAATGTACCAAGACAGCATACTTTGTGCAGATATGCATAAGAGACCAAAATGTGAACGCAATGTGTTAAGTGTTTTCCCCTCATACAAAGAAAATGCTTAATGGACTGAAAAGTACTTAATGACCACATTCTGTAAACATAAAAAGCATACTATGTGCAGAAAAACAGATGAGCTCAAAATATGAACTTTAAATGTACTGTCTGTTTTAAAGCATATGCCATGTTAAGCGTTTTCTATATTATGGTTTTCTAAAAGGAGGAAAACGCTTAATGTGTAATTAAACGTGTTGCATTAATATTCTGGGCTCAACTGCATGTCTTTTAGCAAAACTGTCTAAGTACATTAAACCAGCATTTTAAAATGCTACTATTCACAAGCTCCTAGGGATTTGTTGAAGTAAATATAAAAAGTGCAGTGTATTCATTAACCCACAATCTCTGATTCTCCTCCATGGCCATGGAAAAATTACATGGACAACAATTATACTTCTTATGTTACGGTCTCTGGTGTTTTTAGTCAAATTAACGTATTTTCCGAGCTGATAATATAATGTTAAACCTATGAAAATGGTTTTAAAAATCACATGTTTAGTTAGGCACCATAGTTTAGTTACTTTAGTGTGTCACAATGTTATTTGCAATAACTCACCTGTCATAGTTTAATGAGTTGGAAGATGACATGAAGCAACCTAAGTTTAGCTGCACTGAAAACAGATAAGACACATACAGCATACATTCAGCTCCCAATCGGGGCAAAAATCCCCTGTTTGGGGGATTTTGTCCACAAAATGATATGAGCACACATTATTTTAACGTTTTATTTTATTATTTCATGCACAGGATTTTAATATAAGCGGTGCAAGCTGTCCTCGTTTTTTTGCCATAATTTATGAAAGGCATACAGCACTGGACACAGACAGATTTGCTGGTACAAGTACTTTAGAGGAATTCCTTAAGCTTGTCGCTGATACTGTGGCAGCCAACAACAGCACAGCTTAACCTTGCGCACATTGTAGCATTTAGTTATATTGAAAAAGTTTCTGTTTATTACCATTACACCATTTTAATATGGATTTCTTTGGAGACTGGAAGATTAATCCATCACGGCAGTAGTGATGGCTGCTTTTGAAACGCTTCTTCATGATGTCACGGGACCGTCAGGAAAGCACACCGTGGAACAATGGGTTTGGGTCCAAACGCAGGCTTTATTCACACTGCTGGGGAAAACAAAGTAAAAACAGAAAACAAACAGAGCTGAGACTCTGGAACACCGGCTGAGAACGGAAACAGCAATCACTGACACAAAACATTAATCATCCGCGCCTGGGTGGCGTGGGGAAGGCACGTAAATAGCCCTCGGAAGTGGCTACAGCTGTGTGTGAGTGAGTGTGTGAGTGTGTGCCCAGGTGTGTTGGGTCAAGGTGACGGAAAGGGAGTCCGGGAGGATGGGAGTTGGCGACCTCTGGTGGTGAGAGGGAGAACACCAGACGCCAGACCCCGACAGGACCCCTCCCCTA
>NW_015505437.1:207313-215765 GCF_001515645.1 Sinocyclocheilus grahami | reverse complement strand
AACCTCGTGCGCGGGCACCGCCGCTTCCGGGACATCGTGCGCGGGCACCGCCGCTTCCGGGACATCGTGCGCGGGCACCGCCGCTTCCGGGACATCGTGCGCGGGCACCGCCGCTTCCGGAACCTCGTGCGCGGGCACCGCCGCTTCCGGGACATCGTGCGCGGGCACCGCCGCTTCCGGGACATCGTGCGCGTGCACCGCCACTTCCGGGACATCGTGCGCGGGAACACCATGAGCGGACACCGCCGCCTCGGGAACATCGTGGGCGGACACCGCCGCCTCGGGGACATGACCAGCGCGACACATGAAGCTTCGAAAACCTTTGCGAATCATATGTTTCGAAACAGTGGTTCGGAGCACATATCAAAATGCCAAAGTCACGTGATTTCACAAGGCTTCATTACGTCATAACTGTTTTCGAAACATTTTGAAATTTGACTATGCAGTTTAATAAACTAATTCAGATATGATGTTCATTAAGTGCTGTTGGGGGTGTGATCTCTGTGAACCTGTGAATCATGCGAGTTCATTGAGATCGCCCCTCAGCGGTGAACCATTGAACCAGCGTATATGGTTTTTACCTGATCTCAGATCAGTTTTATCAATTTGTGATTTTTTTAACGAGACATTTATGTAATTAAACGGATGAGTAATAGTTAATAGTCTCTTACTGACCTGTTTAGACAAGCTCTCCACAAAACATGCCCTGCTAATTCATAATAATTATTTAAAAAAAATTATATTATACAGACACTTCATATTTCATTGTATTGTATTGTTTTGATTGCATTTAATATATCATACTTTATAGAAACATTTGCAGTGGGTTTGTAAAAGCCTTTTTTTTTTGTTTTTGTTTTTTGCATGTTTTTGAGTTATGCGCATCACCAGCCATCACTTAAAAACCCCCGGTATTTGAATAGTGGAGAAATATCAAGTGCTTATTTTGTAAATAAATAAATAAACAAATAAATAAAGTCCCACGACTTTTCATGCATACTTTACTTGTTAATAATAAATTAAATAGTTTGTCTTTCCCTGCTAGTTCTTTTTTTTTTTTTTTAGTGCCAGCCAGCGCCAGCATTTTTGATTCCCTTTTCAAATGGGAACTCCATGCTGCATCCCCTAGAGCAGGGATCCTCAAATCTGGCCCACGATATCCACTTTCCTGCAGAGTTTAGCTCTAACCCTAATCAAACACACCTGAGCATGCTAATCAATGTCTTCAGGATCATTAGAAAATCACAGGTAGGTGAGTTTGATCAGGGTTGGAGCTAAACTCTGCAGCGCATTGGCCCTCCAGGGCTAGATTTGAGGAACCCTGCCCTAGAGGGCACTTTTGGGGAATGTTTTCAGCATGACTGGTGTCTGAATCATGAGTCTAAACACGACAATGAACTCGACATTGGCAGGCGGTGGCCTATGACGTCATGCCGGGTGCGCCCAAGAGTATAAAAGGGCACCTGTAAAACACACCATCCTTTCTTGTCTTCCAGGAGACTGTTTGTTTGTGTGTGTCTAATCAAGCAACTATGGTAAGCACTAGCACTGCGAACTTTAGAAAGTGTGTTCATCCGTGTCAGCGTTTCTTGACACCTGATGAATCGCATATCGGTCCTCGAGGGGGCTGGTTGCGTGCATTGCAAGCACGTTTCATTGAGGAAGCTTCACTCTCGTCTGTACCTTTTCTCGAGGGAATCGGGACAGCCATCTGTACCCCATGGTTCAGGACCTGTGGGGTCGTGGGGTTCGCAGCAGCGAGTGCTCTCCTCGCCTCATGCCAATATGAGCAGGAAGAGGCTGCTGAGATCAACAATGTCTCTGAGCACTCACAGCCCGCCAGCCCCGGATAAGACGAGATGTTGGATGCTATGTTGTGCACCACGGAGAGATTAGATCTGCCGTGGAAGCACGAGCCCCCTCATGGTCGCATCGATGAACGCTTTTTGTTGAGACATAACCACCTAGCTCGTACGAATCTTCCCTTTCTACCAGATCTTCACACTGATGTGTGGAAATCTTGGGGAAATCCATATTCTGCACGCAATCATCATTCACAAGCAAACTGTGCTGATGTGGAGGGAATGCAGGGATATAGTTATGCGTCAATGTCTCTGATTGAAGAGACGCTGGCTAGCTATCTCTTGGTTGGTGAGGCATCCACATTGAAGACACCTTCTCTGCCGACTAAGCCGTTGTGTGTTACATCACGGCTGAATGCAGGCCCGGACTGGCCATCGGGAGCACCAGGAGAATTCCCGGTGGCCAGGCGTCTGATTTGGCCTGCAGCCCGTTTTTTAAATTTATTTATTATTATTATTATTATTATTATTAATATTTTATATTATATATATAGAGCTACATTCGATCGGACCGCTCCCACATCAAGGAAGCCCACTGGACCCTCATCGGCCAACCCCTTTAACGTCAGTACATCCCCGTTCACTCAAACTTCAGACCCACCATAGCTAACCCCTTTTAACATCATCTAATCCACCTATAATGGCCCATCCCCTCTCCAGCCATTCCAGCAGCACCCCGCTCCCGCAGGAGCCTTACCTAATTCCCACACTGCCGCAGCAGTGTCTGCTCCCACAGGAGATTTACCTATTTCCCACACTGGCGCAGCAGCACCCTGCTCCCGCAGGAGCCTTTTCTGTATTTCCCCACTGGCCCAACAGTTCCCGCTCCCGCGGGAGCCTTCTCTGTATTTCCCCATTGCCGCAGCAGTTCCCACTCCCGCAGAAGCCTTACCTATTTCCCCACTGCTGCAGCAGTGCCCACACCTGCAGGAGCCTTTTCTGTTTTTCCCGACTGCCGCAGCAGTTCCTGCTCCCGCAGGAGCCTTTTCTGTATTTACCCACTGCTGCAGCAGTGCCTGCTCCCTCAGGAGCTTTTCCATATTTCCCCACTGACCCAGCAGCACCCCGCTCCTGCAGGAGCCTCTTTCCGTATTTCCCCACTGCCGCAGCAGTGCCCACTCCAGCAGGAGCTTTTCCATGTTTCCCCACTTCCGCAGCAGTCCCGCAGCAAAGTTCGATTTAGTTCAAATATGTGAACCGGCTCAAAAATGATTTGTTCAAGAATCACTACAAAGAAAAAGAAAAGGTCTGAAGCTGGAAGACAGAAAGTTTAACAACATAATCATTGGAACGACACACGGTGGATAGTTTTGTGATGTTCAAATTATTTCTTTTTTGATGGACAGGTAAGAGAAAAGTAATTTACATCAACCACAACATTTATGGATGGCAGCCATTTTTAATAAGCATTTTGTTGTTGTTTGTTAGTGTCAAGATCGTTTTATTAATCTAAAGAAACGTTTTCCACTATAAAGAACCTTTTGTGTAATGGAACGATTCCATTGATGTGAAGGGTTCTTCATGGAGCCATCCATGCCAATTAAGAACTATTTTTGAAAGTGTAATACATGGCTGAGTGAGTTAAGCAGATGTCCAGTAGCCATACTAAGAATTCAGTGAGACTTACAAACTTGGGCTCCACACACGAGAGTGACATTCACAGCTTCTCTACCCTGTATCGTTATACATTATAAGAAATGTCATTTGACGCTAGTTCCTGCACGGCTTCTCTGACAAAAGCAGTGAGACAGTGATGATGAGAAAATTGGATTGATGAGAAGATTGGTTTCAATGACAAACAAGTAAAGCAATAGAAGATAAGAAAAGTACATCACAAGACAAGCCACGTATAGCTCTTATCTGCTGTAGAGCTAAGAGTGGAGGATGAAGAGATAGTAATCCGGCTACATTCACCACATGTTCCAGCTGCACCAGGATAAAGAAAAAAAAAACTAAGAAATGATCTAAAGAAATCTCACCCTAAAAGGGAGTTTCAATAACATGAGTTAAGCTACATTGCATTAAGTCTATTTATAATCTCCACCCTCTTGATGCTTTGCACATTTTCGCTACAATGGTGCTTTCAGTGAAATCCTATTTTATTTCTATAGCGCTTATCATAATGCATATTATTACAAAGCAGCTTTACAGAGATCAGTGTCTTAATACTCCCAGTGAGAAAGCCAAAGGCGAAAAAGGGCAATGAAAAGCTAGGGAACAAGGAAGAAACTTTGGGAGTAGGGATGAACATTAGTCAATTAATTTGAAACAGACTATTAACAATTTGTTCGACCAATGCAATCACTAAACATTGATTTCTTTACAATTAGCACCTAAGAACAGCCACAGTGATCAGTTTATTTAAACAGTATGTTAAATATGTCGTTGAAAATTCATAGATCGTGTCTAAGCCTCTACTAAGTTACTAAAAGCTAGCAACAATGGTTTAAGCCATGTCTGAAGGAGTTGCTCAATGGATGGGTCTGTATAGGAATGTTTAGTATTCGATTCATCTTATGTGGTTTGACAGCTAAAATAAAATATATGCAACATATTTGAAAAATTTATTTTATTATTTATTTTTTGTTTAGTTTGTGTTCTTGTTCTATTTACACCATTTTGACAGCAGGTATCACCAATGAATGGCAAGATAGCATCAGAAATTGCTTTTGCTCAGGACAGAGAGAATGCTTGGGGGGAAAAACTGCACCTTCCGACCTGGATATCTTGGATATTTTTTCAGACATCTGCTTTCAGTGTTCTTGTTTAGTGAACATATGGGTGCAAATGCCATCTTTTAATTCTCTGACTTTGTGGTTCTTAATGAGTAATGTTTGAAAAATTAGCCTTGTGCTTGGTGTTATATTCACATAGAGTGTGAATTATATGCCTTAAGCACTGCCACTGCTTTTCTTGCTCACTGCTCTGTTGTTCTTATTTTCAGCATTTTGCTTTTTATTAACATGTAGGGATGCACCGATACCACTTTTTCCAGTACTCGCCCGATACCGATACTTTTATTTTTGGTACTTGTCAATTCCGAGTACCGATACCAATGTTTTTATTGCATTTGTAAATTTTTTAAATATTGGGTACATAAACCAAAAGGGTATGTATAATGTTAGTTGGTTAACTTCATTTATCAAATAGATACAGTCAAACCAAAATTTATTCAGACACCTTCAACATTTCTCACATTATCACAGTTTATTCGCTATAGTTTAGAAAATGGTAAAATATGCCAAGAACTCAGAGTTACACTGTGTTAGAACAAATTCATCTTGATAATGTTAGATAATTTTGATAGAAAGGTATGTAATAGATTACAATCAACCAAAAATTATTCAGACAGCTGTTAGCATGACAGTATTTACACAACTACGAATACTTTGTAGCGCATTTCACACAGGCTGCTAGTTTCACTTTCGCCAGAAAGTCGTGTATGCCTATTGTTGAAAATAAATTATGTTTATAGTGAATGATGGAAATCGCCAACAATTGCCCGAAATCAAAGAAAAAACAGTGCTCATTCACGTGTGATCGCATTGTGTGAGAGAGGCGTCGATGCATGGGAGATATTAAGAATGTTAAATATCTGGACCCGTCAGCAACTTACAGTCCTGTCATGTAAAATGTATTTTGACTAGAAATGACATTGGCAACAACATACAGCCAATGCACAATACAGAGCAAGGGAAAGTTCAGGGGGAGGAGTCATAAATCTGCAACAAAACATCAGAATGCATGGCGTCTCCAAGCAACCATCTCTCCTTCATATTCTTTTTTTTTTTCTCAAATCAGCATAGAGACAGCTTGTATCGTAAGCTGCTTGCAGGATACAGTTTCTAACAGGAACAAATCCAGTCTCATATGAGAACTGTCTCATGCATGACCTTACGTAATTTCCTGCATCATTCTCGCATGTGTTTGGTTCTGAGATATAGTTTGTAGACCGCAGGTGATTAATCATATTAAAAAGTTGTGTAATGTGACCCCCTGTTGTGCAAGGGGTTTTAACGTTTTCTAAAACAATCACTACAGAGTACATTGAAAGATATAAGACAAAAAGTTGCATGTCCCATCACAGATTATTCTTTAAAAAAAAAGAAGTGAGAAACAGATCTTAAAATTAAGAAATCCAAAAAAAAAGTATTTTGAGAAATGTTTATCAGCATTAAAAATGGTGAAAATGTTTACAGTAAAATTGTTTTACTGTAGCCCCCCCCCCCCTCCTCCCCAAAGCACTTCTCAACTCAAGATTCAAGGTTTTGCAGATATTTTCAACAAAGCTCTACCCCTGGTTTCTCAGACAAGGCTTAAGTCTAGTCCCAGACAAAAATATATTGCTCTGACAGATATGCCAGTGCCATTGTTCTGTTTCAAGATACACACCTGTAACATTTTCTTCTAAGGCTTTTTATAAAAGCTGCTCAAATATCTAACAGTTTTTTTTCAACTGTTTACATTTTCAAAACTTTACACACAAATCCAAAAATTGCACACACAAAATGCAAAATGATCCAAATCTCTTGCAAAATGAAGCACTGCATTCAAAATATCACAAACACATTTCAAAAGCAAACATTTGCCTTGCGTTGCAAACACCTTTGCCATAATATTATATTTTTGGATATATCATATACACAAAGTTATTCAAAACCTAAAGCTCTTCTTTCATGAGCTCCTATGTACATTTCTGTACAAGATTGAAAGTAATTGGCAGAGAGATGTTGAAAAATTCAAGGTAAACACAAAAGCAAGATTGAAACCAAACATTTGTTTTACTGTAAGCATTTATGGTTGTGAATACAGTATTATACAGTACAAAAGAAAATAAATACATTGAACATGTGTAGATGTGTATTTATAGGCCTATTCTGAAGCTATGATTGGTTGGTGTTAAGTAAAGCAATGAGTGTTTGCACACGTTAGGAGTTAGGCCATGTCCACACGTAGACAGGTATTTTTATAAATGCAGTTTTTCCTCCTTCTGTTTAAAAAAAATCTGTCTACATGAAAACGCAAAAGCATGCTATGAAGCACTGTCAAGAGCATTCCAAACCAACAGGTGGCGATATAATCTCAACCGTAAAGTCATGTTTGCCAATCAGAAGTCTGAAAAAGTTTCAAGTAAGCAGAGATAGCATCGCATGCTCCGACGTGACAAGCCCAAATCTCTGGTTTCGCTGTCTACATGATAACACTGCAACCAGAGTTTTTGAAAATCTTCACCCTGGCAGGAGTTTTCAAAAATGTTCGTTTTCAGTGACCTGGTGCTGCATTTGCGTGTGGACGAACGGCCAAACCACATAGAAAAAGCAGCGATTTTGAAAATACCCGCGTTCGTGTGGACAGGGCCTTAGTGTGAGGCACTGATGAATTAGTGTGGCATTTTGATTGGTTGTGTTTGAAAAAAGGAAATCAAGGTACTTCCTGTTAGATTTGTGTGTGTTACATAGAGAATTGTGTGTTGTGCTTTGCAAAAAGTGTTTATAAAATTGAAAACCAAGTCAAAGGCCTGGACCTTGATCGTGGTAGGATCCTTGCTGTCTATGGGAGGGTCAGAGAGCTCTCGGAATTTATTGAAAATATCTTAATTTGTGTTCCAAAGATGAACAAAGGTCTTACAGGTTTGGAACGAAATGACAAGTAATGTATGTATGTAATTAATGACAGAATTTTCATTTTTGGGTGAAGTATCCTTTTAAGCTAAACGCAGTCTGTGAAACCGGGCCTCAATGTAATAATACACTTTTGAAAGTTTTGTTTCAACTGGACGTTGATATTTCGCGGTAGTTTCCATTTCCACAAACTAGTTAGTAACATCTTCACAGACTGCAGTGTTTTGATACTTTCTGCATCCAAATGCCTGAATCATCTAATATTGAATCACCAACATGAGTGGGGCAGAAATGTGATTGGGGAGATGACAACATATGGGATCTTTTGGACCATAAAATCGGAGAGACAATGAAAGTCCCTATTGTCATTGCTGATGCCACAGTGGAGGTTCAGCTGTATGCAAGTATATCATATATCATCAGAACGAATGATGAACTGGAGTATGAGGCCAGACACCAGGCCAACTACCCATATCACTTCCATTTGGCCTTCTAGTGCCTTGCAATTTCAGCCACATCTGTGCCACGCGAAAGAATATTCTCAAAGGTAGGAAAAGTTATCTTCAAAGAACAATTGCTTAAATTCAACTGTCTCTGAAGTTGAAGCAGTTGATGAAGTTATGGAAAAACTATTTTCTTAACTGGTTTTACTCTATCTTGTCTTGCTTAGGGCCACTGGGTAGCATAATTTCAACCCAATGTAACATTAGGACAACTAGTAAATACACTACTGCAGTCTAATACCACTGACCTTCACAACAAAAACAATCACTAAGAAGACAGAAGGGGAAAATATGAAAATGCACCAAAGAAAAGTGTGGCCGCTGTTTGATTTGTATCTGTATATTTCTCAGTTTTCACACACTGTGTCATTTTTCATCAGTGCTTCACTGACACTGCTGTCTTCTGTTTAAACAAGTACACTAACTTATTGGAAAACTTTATTTAGAAGCTTTTTGCATGGTTAAA
>NW_015505437.1:203321-205249 GCF_001515645.1 Sinocyclocheilus grahami | reverse complement strand
TATATATATATATATGTATATATGTGTATATATATATATATGTGTGTATATATATGTATGTGTGTTTATATATATATATGTATATTAGTTTATTTATTTATTTGAAAAAAAAATCTAAACAATTATATTAAAATGTTGAAAGTTTATTTCACATAATAATGAATTTCCATTGTGTCAACCTGAAAGTATGGATCTGGAGCAATGATAAAACAATATACATGAAGGGCATTTTAAGCATCAAAAATAAATAAATTGAATATGACCTACAAAAAAAAATGCTGGATGTTGAAAAAAATAAATCATTTTACAGAAATGCAATGATTGGGAGCTACATGTGTATGTACAATTGAACTGTTTTTCCTCTCTCGTATAGACAATACAAAAGAAGGGAGAATTGAGGAAGTGACATTTTGAGGTTATGTAAACAATTACGTTAAAATATACAGTACTGCTATAGTTAATAGGTTAGTAGTAAATGATAGTTTGAGTCAGTTCGCACTTGACACCTACTGTAAGATTTAAGTATTCCACAGACTTTTATTGACAAATGTCAATTTCAAATAATATAATTTCTGTTGTTCAACAATAGTTTTATCTCTAGGTGCTCATGATCTTTGTAGAATGCTGCATCGTTTACAATCGGACAAATTAAGTAAAAGCCATACAATAGTTTCAATGGTAAAAACTGCAGTACAGCACAGAGGTTGTACTATTGTACTGAAAGCAGCATGGCGTTTCATGTTATGACAATCTCTTCTTTTCTACCCGTCCTTTCTCTACATTTTTCCATATTATGGTAATGTGAGTAACAATGAGACCGCTTGGCTTACCTTTGCAGTTCAATGACAAGCCATTATCTCAAACGGAACAAAATGGAAAACTGTCAGACATTCCAATATGCTTACTATCCAAGATTGTAGTTCACAATAGGGTTTTTGATTAATTAAAGCAGGTTTTTCCTGTGCTTCTCAAGTGCAGCCTCACACCACTCCAGACGTACATCTCCCACCTGAAAGGCCCTTTCAGAATCAAGAAATACATAAAAAAACGATACATTTCGTGGATGCAAAAGGTTATGCTGAGCAGTTCATAAATCAATTGCCTTGAAAAGGGAGCTGGTTTTAAGCCTTTCTCCTGAACGCAAATGGAACCGTAATTGACAGAACAAAGTGAGGCAATTAACTATGTTTTCTTAAAGGAGTGATTATGGAACAGCATGGCCATTCATCACCATATGTCGGACTGGCGCTTCTATGAGAAAGCGTGGAATGAGGCGGGACTTGTTATTATCAGCAAGCCTGGTGTTTTATTTGGCTGTGATAGTTAATGAAAGGAGTGAGCTCTTGTCTCAGTGAGATAAAGCTCTTGTCTCACTGTCTCAGTGAGATAAACTGGTTTAAGATTTTTTTTTTACTTAAGAGTGAAAGTTTGGTTTATCAATCAGATATTATAAGCAAATGTGTTATCACATAAGTCAGCTCTGCACAGACATTTAGTACAATATACAGTTTAATCCCCCCCAAATTACATATTTTCACATGTAATACATGTGTCTACTGAAATACAATATATCCATATTTGATAATTAATGCATGACCACTTTCATCAGTCATGTTAAATTTATGCTGTCGTTATACAGAAATATGGATAAGGGTCAGAAGGGTCATCTACTGTAGTGGACATCATGCATTGGAGGATTGATATCTATTTGTATGAGGCGTACTAATTTCATTCACCCTTAGATGTTATTTACATATGTACTGTAACAACATGAAACAGGTTTCATAATTTTTTTAAAGTTTTTTCACATTTATTTTATTTTAATGTTTCTATATGAATTTTGTATTATGAAGAATGACATGCTGAATACAAAAATCACACTTTTTTGTATAATTAACAGTTCTTGTGAAAAGTAAAAAAAAAAAAAA
>NW_015505437.1:196816-203311 GCF_001515645.1 Sinocyclocheilus grahami | reverse complement strand
AAAAAAAAAAAAAATTAATAATTAATGATACACGTTCTAAAATGGACCTGACCCAAATAATTACCAAAATATTGATGCTATGTGAAAATAAATATTACAATAATAATTAACACCAAATAATTACAGAAGAACCATAAAAAGTGAAACTTGTTTTGTTTTGTTTTTCTGTTACATTGTGCAATTGGTAATTATTTATAAAAAAACAATTTTGACCAGAAAACTACTCGATGATCTTGGCTGCAGAACTGTAAAATCAAATATTGACACACATTTTGACCTGGAATGCTGTTCAGTCCCAGTTTATTGGTGAACTGGGTGCTGAAACAACACAACTGTGCAAATAAACTACTATTCATGATTAGGGAATATCATTCAGATTATGTATGTATGTTTGTTTGTTTATTTATTTATTTCCGTGTAACTTAATTTATTTTTGATCAAATCATCCAATGGCCACATTCAGTTTGTTCACCCCTGAAATAAACCGCCTCCATACTCCAAAACTCCTAGTGATCTTAACTGAGCCCTTTTCCCCAATGTCCCTCAGCCTCTCTCTCCTTGCTACAGTGCTTTGCAGATCTGCCACGATTAATAAAAATCTATTGTTTCCTCACTCTCACTCCTTCGTGTTCTTTGCCGGCTGTCCCTCGCCTCGTACCCTTCCCCGCGTGCAGCCCTGCCATCGGCACTGACCTGTGCTAAGCAGGAGATCAATAGTCAATTCCATTCTGTGGCCTGCCTCTGACAGCTATTAGATAGGAGTGGATTAGATGCATGTAAGTAGCAAGAGCGTGAGTCTGAGCTTATCTGACCCCTCCTCCTCCTCCTTCTCCTCCTCCTCCTCCTCCTCCTCCGCTGTCTCGGTCTGTTCTCATCAAGACAGCCGTCAAGCGCACAAAGCTACTTTCCAGATTCTCAGCCTTACTGTTTGCTCACAGATATGGGATGGTCTTGAGATGGTCCGAATTAACATGTCCTGTGTGAAAATCTCATATGAAGTCAGTGACTTTGAAATAATGTATTTTGATACCAAAAAAAAGGCATACTCTGACATTTAAGTAGTGTACATTTATTTATTGACTGACACCTAAGGAGCCACTAAGGGGACATGGTGATGGAAAAAATAAATATATATATATATATATGGGAGGAAAAATGCTAAAAGAAAAAAAAGCAAGAATATTGCGCTCTCCAGAGACTCTCACATTTGCATTTTCTCGAAAATGTACTGTGTTCCTGAGGAAACTTTGCATTTGCTCAGAAAAGTATTGTGTTCCTCAGAGAAATTTTGCATTTGCTTGCAAAACATTTGCATTTTCTCGCAAAATATTTGCATTTTCTTGCAACAGTATTGAATTCCCCAGTTTTGTAAGAGAAACACAAAATAATTTTGTCCTGGGTTGGGAACCACTGACACGGATCAGTAGTTGCTCTTTCAATGAAACAAGAAGTTTTCTGGCTAAATCGTGTATTTCTATTGTGAGAAATTAATTAATTTGAATTGGGGCCGGGCGACTTTGCAAAAAATTTAAATCTCGATTTTTTTTAACGATTTTTAACAAGTCAACTTGAAAATGTAACTACAACATGATTCAAGTTACTTTTTCTTTATTAACCCTCTAGTCAAAGAAAATTATATTCCAAGTGCACCACACATGAAGTTGTCAACATGATGTAAATGTTAAACAAATCACTTGTTAAATATCTTTGCAGAAAAGATGCAAAAACTACAACTACATATTGTACAAACTTGTCTTGTGCATATTATATGTTCAGAAATAATACGAGGAAAATTCTTTTAGAAAATCTCAAAAGTCAAGGTAATTCAAATTCAAAATGACTGAAGGTATAACACCAGTAGACTTTTATTAACTATAAATGTTCATTAAAAACAACAGCAGCTTTCAGCCTGTCACCATGATGCAAACATGAAATATCAGACATACAGTAGTAGTTCGTTACAGGTTTTTTATTCGATTGCGCTGCTTTTCCATAGTTTTTTCTGTGTAAACATGGATGTGTTTGACTGTTGCGCTCGCGTCTCTTGCAGTGTCTCATGCATGAAACGGCAGTCTAAAAACAATGCGCTAAAGTTAAAAGAAGTTCACTCCCTTCTTCTTGCATGTTTTTCCTATTCCACTGCCTGCATCGCATCTTTGTCAACACAAAAGTGCATTCTGTGTGAATGACGGCTAGTGCTAAATTTATGGTCCGATTATTTATGCTTATGAGCGGTTAATCACATGCGCCGACATATGGTTGGATCGTTCTTTTCTCTTTACTGTTATCACCGGCATATTGTCAATAAGTTTTGACATATTGTTGGTAATATTTAACTTAAACAATAAGTTTTGACATATTGTTGGACACCGGCATATTGTTGGTAATATTTATATTCAAAATCGCGATTCCTCGATTTCTAGATAATAAAATCATGGCAAAGCAATAAATTCGAATGAATCAATAAAATCGGGAAAATCGCCCAACCCTACTTTGAATGTGATGCCATTCAGATTCTCCATAAATCAGATCTCTGGAAATTAGTTTGAAACCTGAACCTTGAATTATGAAAAGAAAAACATTGTTATTAGTTGAATTGTCTTGAACTGAATTGTCTATGATTTATTTGTTTTTGTCAAGACTGTAGGATTTTGAAGGGTGCTCCAGTAGATAAATATAAGTAAAACTGTGCAAAACTTTGCAAGCATGTAAGTTGAATATTGTTTTTTCAAATGAGACCAGCTTATTTGTGGTGTTCTGTTTGATGTCACTATACACTTTCCAAAATATCAGTATGCAAATTTTAGGGTTACTGTAGATCTATATCTTTTGAAAAGGTACCACACCAGTGACAGTTGTTGTACCCTTTCTTCTGAGAGTGTAGTAGTGCAGATATTACACACTTCAACTTTAACCCAAAATCCCACACCCATTGCTGTTTTAGCACATTTAGGACCCCTTCTCTTACAACACTTCCTGTTTCAAACCCACATCTGTCTCCAGCTTCCTTTCTGAAAAATGCACAGAAAATGCTTAATGTTCAAAGAATGGAAATTATATTTAGCTTCCAAGATATTATCGGTAAAGCACTATTTTGACCATTGAGTCAGACATGTTAACCTTCAAAGTGAGGATTGGTTTCACACCCATTTCTCTCTCGTTCACACTTACTGTTAGAAAACGATCAATGATTGCATTATGGGGTCCACCATTATCGCTTATACTACCTTTATTATTAAATTTGATAAAATAACCACAGCTAACCACCAGGCCAAATGCCCGAATCATATGCTTGTTTTAGTCGACTACTTTTGTAGCTTTTTCATCATGTGACACGATCTGACAAAATCTAGTTTACCGAAAAAATAAACAAATAATAAATTAATAAATATTTATAAGATTGCTATCACTGTCACACATCTCTTTAGCTGAGTTATGGAACTCACTGTTCCCAAATTTGACATTTTTTATTTTGGTAACAGGAGAAACTAATGTGTCTCCACTGTGTCTCTGCATTAATATAATATAAATGAATATCACAATTCATAATGTTTGTTTTGAAGGTTTCTTAGATGTTGCCTTGTAAAGAGGACATGAAAGATTTTGATCTGCCTCTTCCTCTTTTGACATTGTGCAACAAGACTGTAGCTTTCACAATAATGGAAGACGAGGTGATTTTGGATTTTGTTTATTGTCATTTTCAACATCTTTTAACAAAATAATATTTAAAGAACAAGATTAAAGATAAATAACCAAGGATTATATCATCAAGTGTGCGATGTGTACCAGTGTGTGAGGAAAGGATGGGCCATATGAGAAGTTATAAAGATATTCTCAGTTTTTTTTGCAAGCACAAACCAAGATAGAAAGGACACCAACAATTCTCTAAAAGAAAAAACAGCATCAGCTACTGCATCAAGTTCCTGGAAGCAATTCGAGAGAAGGGCAAAAATAAAAATACATGGAACTACATAAAAGGAAAAGGAGAAATTGGCAACCTCATTTGTGTTCACAGGCATATTAACCCGTGCAGCTGAAGCAACATGCCAGACAGTGACAAAAGAAATCACTATAAATATAATAACTGCTCTCTAGCAGGCGGGCTGCAAAGAACCACATGCAATTAGCCCCTGTGAGGAGCAGAAATGCTGGGCGGCAGTCGCACAGAAAAGAAGGCCTTTATGTGAGCCGCTGATAAGCAGAGAATGGAGCAGAACTTTAATACTGTGGGTTTGCTCGCGTTTGCTGTGCACTCTGAGATTGGCAGAACGCTATAACTCTGAGCTTGATTGCATTGGTTTGACCCAATTGTATGTTGAAATAAGTAGCAGAATAAACTGGACAGCAGCTGAATTAACTCACTAACTCTGTAGAAATCATATATGGGCCTGTCAACATATTATTATTATAACATTACCATATACTGTAACATTACAGTATAACAACAAACTAACCAATGTGAGAAGTGCAGTAACTCCGTTTATTTGAAGTCAAGTCTGTCTGGCAGACCCGTTTTCACTTTTTGTCAAAAGAAAATGTATGCGATTAATTATTTTTTCAAACTCATACTCATTGGCCTTGGCTTATTTTCTGTGAAGAACATACAGTATATCAGAACAAATTTTCTATGACCTCTCACTGTACACCCCCCTACACACTTATATTACATACAGGATGTTCGGGCCCACTGGACCCGGGGGTAATAAAAGAGTGGGCATTTGATGTCCTGTGTACCTTCATCTTGTCCTCCTACTGTCTGGGACTGCTATTAGTATGTGTAAGTGTGTTTATGTTTGTGTATGTGTGTTTATGTTTGTGTATGTGCGTGTGTGTGTGAGAGAGAGAGAGTCTGTAAGAGTGTGAGCGTAAGTGTGAGTTTTGTGTTTCTGCCCCTGCCGTTCAACAAGGTTGCAGCACTTTAATTCATAAATGTGATCTAACAAAAGGTAAGGGGCAAATTTTGACCATATATGCTGTTTATATTGCTTGTAATTGGGATGAAGTAAACATCTGTTGAGTATTTTAACATATCATTTTTGATTGTGTTGAATTTAAAACCCAAAAATGCAACGGGTCCACCAGACCCACGAACACTTGCTGAGTAACAAAAATATGAACACCACACAAGGGTTAAATTAATTATATAATAAGCTTATTAATTCAAGGAATAGTTCACCCAAAACTTAAACTTTGCTAAAAAAAAGGCTATCCAAGGTGTAGATGAGTTGGTTTCTCTGATGGCACCCATTCACTGTAGAGTATCGCTTGGTGAGCAAGTAATGAAATGCTAAATCTCTCAAAATCTATATTTTTGAAGGTCATACTTTTTATTTATTTATTTATTTAACTATCCCTTTAATCAAATGAATGATTACCTCTATATGGAATGAGCTCAAAAATATCATACGAGCCCTCAAATGAAGATTGTGGCCAATGAGTAAAGCACTGGATAGAAAAGTAACTGTCAGTTTATAGTAGTACAGTTTGTTCTATTTCCATATCAGTGCACATACGTCCATCAGTTGCACAGCAATCCATTTTGCAACCAAGTTTGTCAGTCTGACTGAGGTGGACTTAAAGGGTTAGTTCACCCAAAACGTCTCTAGGTTACGTATGTAACCATGGTTCTCTGAGGGAACGAGACGCTGCGTCGAAGTCACTTTGGGAACGCCCTTGCGTGACCGCGTTCTGAAGCACGTGTCAAATCCGTCCAATGGAGCAGCAAGACGTCACCAGCGGGGTGATGCAAGCACCAGAAAGCATAAAAGCGCATCCAGCAGAGCGCAAACCAGCTTCGATGAAGTAGCGCCTGCAAGGATGCAAGGAGTATGGCAAAGAGACGCAGCGTCTCGCTCCCTCGGGGAACCATGGTTACATACATAACCTAGAGACGTTCCCCTTCAGGAACTCGAGCTGCGTCGAAGTTGCTTTGGGAACGAGAATACCCACTGCGCCATACTACCAAGTCCCTGCCTGTGTGTGTATCTTGCGAGCACATCACAAAGATAGAACTTGGGAACCTGGGGTAGATGCCAGGTCTAGGTTGTAAGAACGGACAAAAGTGTGCAGAGAGGACCAGCCCGCCGCAGCACAAATGTCCTGCAAGGCCACGGACAAAAGCGAGGCCCACCCCGCCGCAGCACAAATGTCCTGCAAGGCCACACCCAAGTTGAAAGCCTTGGAGGCCGCCATACTCCTGGTCGAGTGCGCTCTAACCCCCATAGGTGACGGGAGGCCAGAGGACTCGTAGGCTAGTGAGATGGCCTTGACCACCCACCTACTCATAGTCTGCTTGGTCGCCGGAAATCCCTTCTTTGATGGACCAAAAACAAACAAAAAGCTGATCTGCCTTACGCCACGTGGCAGATCTGCGTGCATAAGCATCCAGTGCTCGAACTGGACAGAGCAGATTTAGCCTTTCTAGGCCTAGTTCCTGGTACAGAGGAGGACAGAATGCCTGAAGTACTATGGGCCCTGGTGAAGAAGTGGGCACCT
>NW_015505437.1:195415-196307 GCF_001515645.1 Sinocyclocheilus grahami | reverse complement strand
AACAACCTCAGTTGAGAGACCAGATGCTAGGAGCTGTGCCCCCTCAGGGGCCATGCCCACAGCTTCCATAACTCCGGGCGGGGGTGCTTAGAATGGCTCCCCGCTCCTGAGAGAGGAGGTCCCTCCTAATCGGAATCTCCAGCGGAGAGATGTTGAGGAGGGACACCAAGTTCGAGAACCAGCTCGTATAAGGGGCGCGAATGCAGACCCCCCTGCCGATTGATGTAGGAGACCACCGATGTGTTGTCTGTGCGGACAAACACATGATGCCCCCTTAGGTCTGGAAGGAAGTGTGTCAGAGCTCGAAACACGGCCAGCATTTCCCGGCAGTTGATGCGCCCAAAAGAGATGATGGCCTTCCCACAGACCCTGGGCAGAGCGGCCACTCATGACCGCTCCCCAGCCCGTGAGAGAGGCATCTGTCATTAGCATTACGCGACGACAAGGGGCCCCTAACGTTGGGCCTTGAACCAGGAACCAACGTTTCTTCCACATGTCTAAGGCACGTAAGCGTCGCCACGTGGCCTTGATCATGCAAAGCGGATTCCCCCTCTGAGAAAATCCTTTGGTTCTGAGCCACCACTGCAAGGGTCTCATGTACAGCAGGCCAAAAGGTATCACGTTGGACGCCGATGCCATCTGGCCCAACAGCTTCTCAAACTGTTTGACAGTGAGTGAATGGCCTTCTCTTACTCTCGTGACTGTCGTGAGGATTGACTCGATTCGAGCAGGAGACAGACGTGCCTGCATCGAGGTTGAGTCCCACACCACGCCTAAATAAGTGGTTCTCTGTAGTGGAGAAAGAACACTCTTCTTGGCGTTTAGTCTTAACCCCAGCTCTCTCATATGGGCAAGGACGACATCTCGATGCCGAGCCGCCATCTGCTCCGAT
>NW_015505437.1:192258-192531 GCF_001515645.1 Sinocyclocheilus grahami | reverse complement strand
CAGCCTGGTATGCTTGTAACACCACCATGGTGTGCAAACATGCGCCAGCCTGACCTACCGCCGTATAAGCTTTCCCAACCAGACTCGATGTAAGCCTAACGGGCCTGGTGGGAGCCTGGTGGGAAGCTTCGGGGCCTTCAGGGACGATGCTGAGGGTGGGGAGAGATAGCTCGCAAGTGTCTGCTCCACCACTGGCATCGCCTCATATACCTTATCATTCAGCCCCACTATGTTCTTTTGAATAATTCGAGACTGTGGGGCTGTAATACGGGA
>NW_015505437.1:191893-192150 GCF_001515645.1 Sinocyclocheilus grahami | reverse complement strand
CTAATTATTTTTAGGACGAGCGTCCTGTTTCTAGGCTGGCCAAACAATATTTTATTTTGGCAAATGCACGAAATATACCTCATAATCACGAATCACACCTCATACGCGAGGGACTGTGGCGGCGAGTCCACAGTCTCCTCTGTCTCGACACTCATCACATCCACCTCCTAGGAGGAAGATAGATGAAGTGTCTGGCTAGATGAAGCCGCGGATCTAGCGGGTGAGGACCGAGAAAAGGACAAGCCCGTCTCGGATCC
>NW_015505437.1:188770-191859 GCF_001515645.1 Sinocyclocheilus grahami | reverse complement strand
CTGCGCTGTGCCTCGGCAACAGTGGGACCGCTGCCAGCGGGATCGCGAGCCTGGCTGCTCTCATCAAACACAGCCAGGCGAGAGCTCGCAGTGATGACAATCAGCTGCTGAAAAGCTGACCGTGCATGCTCCGCTCCTAAACAAACGACACACAAAAATCGTGTGTATCCCCCGCCGCCAGATATCGTGGGCAGGGAGAAACACAGCGTTTGTAATGCTGTTCGCTCGCCATAGACTTTCTCATTGTTTTATATATATGAGTGCTTGTGCGGACAGACAACAGTAAATAGACAGACACATACACAGAGCGCTACTGAAGAGCAGAAGCTGGTTTGCGCCCGGCCGGATGTGCCTTTATGCTTTCTGGTGCTTACGTCACCCTGCTCGTGACGTCTCGCTACTCCATTGGACGGATTTGACACGTGCTTCAGAACGCGGTCACGCAAGGGCGTTCCCAAAGCGACTCGACGCAGCGTCTCGTTCCCTCGGGGAACCATGGTTACATACGTAACCTAGAGACGTTTTTCAGCATCTGTGGTCTAGCATTCTCTAAATTTGCTTAGATTCAATAACATAATGTTACTGTTACCCGGACGCTCTCTCGAGAGGAGGAACACGTTCTATGGCCCCCTTCCTCAAGAGAGTATCTACTTCTTGTTCCATTACCAGAGCCTGCTCGGGGGCCCACTAGTGTGGGGATGACCCCGTTGAAACGAGGCGGACAAGAACCGAACTGGATTCTGTCACCTTTCTCTACAATCTGCAGGACCCATTTTGAGATATTTGGTAGAAGTTTCCACGCTACCAGAAAATCTACTAAGGGAACCAGCCTCTTGAGGCTGGCGTCTGGTATTATTAGAGGAGCCAGTTCGGTGCCCTGAAGCGGATGACCGGCAGGGAACGACCGACCTGACTGCTGTAGCACCCTCACTTGAGGGGGCGAGCTCTCCCGTGCCGTACCGTTGCCGGGCGGCAGCTGGGAATTTCGCTCGTCGGAGCTCACTGAGCCCTGAAGCACCGAGGTGAACAAAGGTCTTACGGGTTTGGAACAACATGAGGGTGAGTAATTAATAACAACATTTTTTTGGTGAACTATCGCTTTAAGGTGTTTTCTCACAGAACGTGTTCAGCCTATATGTGCAATTTTATTTTAAATTAGTCTATGTACATATGTAATTTTTGTCATTATCTTGCAATCATGAGTGCCATGTTTTTAAATAGTGTCAAATTAAAAATAGTTACTTAAAAAAGAGCACTGTGTTCTTTGATTAATCAATCAATGCTTATTCAAATTTTTATTTTTTCCACAAATAATTGTATTAAATACACTCAAATAGTTAGTTTCCTCATAAGTAAGAGTAAAAATTGTGAGCAGAAACAGACACCATTGTACATGGGTATCACAAGAGTTTGACATTTCCTGCTTCAGTTTGTACGTGTGGTTCAGGATGGTATAAGAACGAAATGCCACGGAAGGACTGACAGCAGTGACTATTTAGTCAGAGCAGAGAAATCGTTTTCAGAACAGCAGCTGGATTTTTTTTTTTAAAGAAAAGCTCAACTATGCACCAGACCTCACTGGGCAGTAATTACACAGGAGTTTAAATGTGACCCAGAGAACCTACAGATGCAGAACACGTTAAAGTATGTATTTTATTCATGTTTATGTTTTCACCTTAAATTGAATAAACACTTCAGAATAACTGTTATCAACAAGTCATTTATAAACAGTTTGTGTATTTTCGAATATGAATATATAAGAAAATATTTAAATCAAACTTGAATTACGTTTCTGAATTAATTATTTCAATTGGACATTATTTGTCAATAATAGAGCATTATAATGTTTTTGTGTGTGTGTGCTATTGTTATATTACTTTGTAATTTCTCTGTTTTGAATGAAAATGGTCTTCTAGTTTTCCTATAACTTTTATATTAACTTTTTATAACTTTTATAAACTTTTTACAAAGTTTCAGATCGCATATTAGAAACCGAAGGTTTTGTCATTTTAAGACTTGTAATTTTTCTGAAATGGTAACAAGATTTCACTACTTCTTCTTTTTTTTCAGTCGTCATAACCATGGCATCAGTCTGGCTTGTGCTTGTGCTGTGGATATTTTTTAATGCATTGATAAAAGGTGAAACAACATTATTACGAATCTCATTATACGATTCTATCTATCTATCTATCTATCTATCTATCTATCTATCTATCTATCTATCTATCTATCTATCTATCTATCTATCTGTCTGTCTGTCTAGCTATATATCTAACTATCTATATATCTATCTATCTATCTATCTATCTATCTATCTATCTGTCTATCTGTCTGTCTGTCTGTCTAGCTATCTATCTATCTAGCTATCTATATATCTATCTATCTATCTATCTGTCTGTCTGTCTGTCTGTCTGTCTAGCTATCTGTCTATTGATATAGATATACTGTTCAGACAAAGCAGTTAATGTTTTTTTCTGATGTCACGCAAGTATTACCCACACATTTTGAAACAGGTTTGTTGGAGGTTTTTGTTGGGAATATGTCACGCAATGCTAAGTCACGAGACTTGTGTAGTGGTTTGATGTGTTGCTAGCTAGTTTATTATTAGAGCCCAATTTCTTTCGCTGAATGAAATCATTGATTCTTGATGTTAAAATCCCGCACATTTATTATCTGCAGTGATTCAAGGGTCATCATGTGCTAAGATTCACACTCCTGCTTCAGTGGTGCTCGCTGGTTCACCCGTGACAGTGTCCTGCTCCATCGAGGATGACTGCCCGCTGACCAAAGGCAAAGACTTTCACGTGGCATGGAAAATTAACAACCATTTTGCCCCCAGCAATCTCTCTTACCAGGAGAGTAAGAGGACGTATGGTGTAATCATCCCTAGTCTACCAGACACAGACACATTCATTGCTTGCGCTGTGTGTGAAGAGGAGAACTGCCAAATTGTCAATGGAGTGCTAGTGAAAGCGGGATGTGAGGATTTTTATATGATTATAATTTAGTGCTAACTATGTTACTAACTACTAAATAACTAACTGCAGTCATAGAGCTTAATCAGGGTCCATATTTAATATATTATGTGA
>NW_015505437.1:188222-188760 GCF_001515645.1 Sinocyclocheilus grahami | reverse complement strand
TGGGGAGAGATAGCTCGCAAGCGTCTGCTCCACCACTGGCATCACTGGCATCAATATACCTTATCATTCAGCCCCACAATGTTCTTTTGAATAATTCGAGACTGTGGGGCTGGAATACGGGATGAGTACGGGTTCTCCCACGATCTTGCACTCAGCATGGAGATCGGGAAAAACAGAAGGCCCCCGTCGTGAAGGCTGTGATCTGGATTCAGAACATGCTCGTCTAATTATTTTTAGGACGAGCGTCCTGTTTCTAGGCTGGCCAAACAATATTTTATTTTTGGCGCGAATCATCCCCCATAATCACAAATCACACCTCATACGCGAGGGACTATGGTGGCGAGTTGGTGGCGAGTCCACAGTCTCCTCTGTCTCGACACTCATCACATCCACCTCCTCGGAGGAAGATAGATGAAGCGTCTGGCTCTCTCCCGCAGAAACTGCAGAACGGGCTTCCGAACCGTGAGAGAGAGAGATCCCTCCGCTAAATCCACCCGCGATCCCCACGACAACAGTCTGCGCTGTGCCTCGGCAACAG
>NW_015505437.1:187527-187820 GCF_001515645.1 Sinocyclocheilus grahami | reverse complement strand
GATTTGACACGTGCTTCAGAACGCGGTCACGCAAGGGCGTTCCCAAAGCGATCTCGATGCAGCTCGAGTTCCTGAAGGGGAATCGTGCTATACTACGCACTTTCATGAGATCTGGTTAGCCTACAACAATTAATTTGTTGGCTATTTTACAAATGGGAATACAACAAATTCCTGACAATGTTTTACATTCAAGCTACCAGTAATATTTATAGTGAAAAGTACTATAGTACTATAAAAGTGTCTGGAATGCAATAAAGTAATTTTAAAGCGGTTTTTAAAGCATTTGCTGCATG
>NW_015505437.1:186659-187517 GCF_001515645.1 Sinocyclocheilus grahami | reverse complement strand
AAAAAAAAAAATCACATTTAATTCAATGAAAGGAAAAAGTACCCCCCCCAAAAAAAGTTGATTTTAGGATTATTGGTACTTTTTATTTGACATTTTCATGACAATTAAGTTAATTTCCCCTGATTTTTTTTGTCTAAATGCTGTTTCTCAATACGTTCTAATGTATTATTATTATTATTATTATTGAACTAGAGTAAATAAAGGTAGTCCAATAAATATTACCGTGATGTTTAAATTGCATCATACATAAATCATTTACAAAAATAACATTTGAAATTTTGAGGGGAAATATGTTTATTTGTCATGTATACAATGTAATAGTGAACAATATAATTTATTCTTTGTTATTATTTTGAGATTAAATATTACCAGGACATTGTGACTTTGTGGGATTAATTTTTATGCTCATAGTTAATTAAATCTGATTGCTGATATTTATGCTTTTTTTTTTCTTCTTTTTTTTCAATTTTCAGGGTCATGTCAAAAAAGGTTACACGTGATCAATATTTGATCCCATCTGGAGCGCATTTCTACTTGATTCCACGGCAATCGTATGCTTTATTATCAGAGGTGGAGATAAATGTGACAGCAGTGAATGTCTTAGGGAACGCCACCTCTGAAACCCTGAAGCTGATCCCAATGGAAACGGGTAAGAAGAGCAATGAGCTTTATTCCTCTATCAAGAATTATGAACTAATGTGGATTTAGTGGCTGTGCTCCATTCAGAATTTCATTTAGAAATCTTTATTTTTATTCCGTTTTTAGTTTTATTTAGTTTATTCAATTGCTGAATGTGTAAATATGAATTAACAGCGGATGCTGAATTGTTATTTAAATATGAATGTAACGCAATAGAAT
>NW_015505437.1:184609-186336 GCF_001515645.1 Sinocyclocheilus grahami | reverse complement strand
GCGAAACTACTTTGTTTGGCCTTCCAAAAGAGGACGATATCGCATTGTTTTCATATCAAGTACATTGTTTTCAAAATAATACATAATCAATCGATTTAAATGTTTCTAAATGAAATTTATTTACAATTTCAAAAATGTTTATTATTTTAAAAAGTATCTAACAGTAATATTGATATTTTTAGTTCTAATGAAGTCAGAAGTTTTTTGAATTGCAGTTCAGGAAATTCCTCCGATTTCAAATTCCATTTCAATGTCTAGTCATTTTAATAGGATTATATTTCAATTTCAATATCTTGTGGAGTGTTTCTAATTCAATTGTACTGTAGTCAGTCAAATTTTGCCTGAAGTAGACCATTCATAATCATCTTTTCAAAATGTTTATTTTATGCAAAGTTATGACATTGCAGTATCGTAAGTGGTCCTGAAGGTTATTGGCTTGTATGTGCTGTTCAGTGCATGTATCGTATTTCAGCTATGTTCGACCCTCCGGAGATTAACAGGATTGAAGCAGATGTTGTGGGCTGCTTAAATTACAGCTGGAGTCTTGCAAAATCTCAGCAATGGTTGACGACTGCCATCAGTTTAGAGTTGAGTTTGAAAACAGTAAACAACCAGCAAAACAAAGAGTTGGTAAGTGATTGCTTTTCACAAGAATGTTTGTCTAAAACTGCACGGTTTGTACGTCATTTTTTTTTAGCAAGTGTCTTAAATATTCATTCTGTTACAGGTTTTGCTCTTCACAAAAAAACAAGAAAGCAAAATAAATGTATGTGACCTTTTTCATGGTACAAATTACAGCACCACAATGCGAGTGAAGTATAGTTCATTGAGTAAATGGAGTAAATGGAGTGACTGGAGTGATCCAAAAATAGCCACCACAGTTATGAAGGGTAAGAAGTTACTATCTTACAATAAAATACTGGGCAACACTTTAGTTTAGGGATCATTTCTCACTGTTGACTAGTTGCTTGTTAGCATGCATATAACTAGCACAATCACTGTTTATTAGTACTTATAAAGCATACTGCATATTAATGCCTTATTCTGCAAGACCATATTTTAGATTCATTAATCCACCCCATACCTAAGCTAACAAATACCTTACTAACTATTAATAAGCAGCAAAATATGAGTTTATTGAGGCAAAAGTCATAGTTAAAAGTAAATGCTGAGAATTGGTTCCCAAACTAGGTCATGGTTTCCCAAACATTGTCGCAGAGGAAATGCAGGGGCTTCGTGAGTTCACTGAAAGCTAAGAATTACTCAAATCATAAAATGTCTAAATAAAATCAACTGATAAGACTACAATCAAAATAAAATTGAAATTGCGATATGTCTTCATTGGAGCATGGATTACAAATCTCAAATGTTTGTGATTACAGTGGTAATATATTTCTGTTTTCATGTTTTATAATCACAATTAAAATAATGTAAACCAAAACATTATTACTATTATTATTATTAGGTGAGAAAAGTGTTAACAAACACCCTTAAAAATCAACTATTTTCATTTAATTTAGAGAGTTCGAATGTTCGAATCGCACTTGCAATGTGTGACAAAATAACCAAATATATTTTTTACATGTTTGCATGCTGTGCATAGTCAGTTTGCAGTCTGAAACATTTTAATGTGCTCAAGACCATCTGCCCTAACCCAAACCCCCCCCACACACACACGCATGCACACTCACACACACACAGGTTTGTTTTTATGGTTTATGGGGACT
>NW_015505437.1:169896-184370 GCF_001515645.1 Sinocyclocheilus grahami | reverse complement strand
CACACACACACACACACATATTGGGTTTCCTTGTTTTATGGGGACATTACCATATCTACCTATAAAAATAAAAAAAAATATATATATGTGTGTGTATGAGCCTGTGTGTGTGGTTCAGAATGTCCCCATATATACCTGTATATGGGGACATTCTGAACCACACACACACACACACTCTCATACACACAGACACACACGCATTTGTTTCTGTGAACTGTGGGGACTTTCTATTACTTTTATACTCCCCAAACTATATTTTCTATGCCCTAAACCTAAACCTACCCCTTAGAGAAAACCTGTTTGCATTGTTACAGTTTCAGATAAACATCATATACTATTTTTTTTTTCTCATGGGGACCACAGGTCGGTCCCCACAATGTAGCATAAACAAGTACACACACACACAGATTTGTTTTTGTGAAAAGTGGGGACTCTCCATAGGCGTAATGGTTTTTATACTGTACAGACCGTACATTATATTGCCCTACACCAACCCTACCCCTAAACCTACCCCTCACAGGAGACTTTGTGCTATTTCAGATTTTCAGTACACTCCATTCTGTGTGATTTATAAGCGTTTTGAAAAGTGGGGACATGGGGTAATGTCCTGAAAAGTCACCTTCTCCTTGTAATACCTAAGTCATACCTTTGTCATTATACAAATTTATGTCCTCATTTGTCACAAAAATGTTTTTTGAATTACGGGGACACTCAAAATGTCCTCATAAATCACCTTCTCGTTGTAATACCTATGTCATACCCATGTTATTATACAAATTTGTGTCCTCATAAACCACATAAACAAGCACACACACACACACATATATACACACACACACACACACACATATATACACACACACATACACATACACAGTAATAGTCACAGAATTGTCCTGACATGAAGACAATAAGTATTTCAGCAAAAGTTTTGTCTTGAAACCTATCCAACAATATTTCTTTCACCACTTCTGAAGTCTTCTATTTAAAAAAAAAAAACATAATTATCTGTGCAAAAAATATTAAATAGTTGTTACTTTTTCATTTATCAGCTCCGACTGGCAGCCTGGACACATGGCTTAAAGTGGATGATCAGAATGCACAGCTCTACTGGAAGGTGAGAATCATTCTGACAGTCCTGACATACTATATTATAGGCTTACAGTGAGTGTGTGTGTGTGTGTGTGCGTGCGCAATACTATATTATACACACCTACACATATGTGACCTGGCAGTTATTGAATGATATATCTGTGATGTTCATATTTGTAAAGATTGCATATATTGTATGTATATGTAATATTTGTATCACTGCATTAGTATAAATACCCCTCCCCCTCAAAAAACAAAACAAAAAAACAGTCACAGATAGTGTGATATGAAAGTGTGATCAGCTTTGCTTACTAATTTTATCTTTGTGAAGTTATTGCCGATCTTTCTTGTGCCAAGACCACGCCACAGTGTTATTTTAGTATAAATTGTATGCAGTTTTATTTATTTTGTTTGTGTTTTTGTTTTATTAAATGTCTATATAGTTTATTTTTTTGGTTCATCTAAATGAAAATGAGAAATGTTTCCGTTAATATTTATTTTAATGTCAATAGATAGATAGATAGATAGATAGATTGGGTCTTTGAGAGTTAAACCTGTAACTTTCCCTTTCACCTCTGTTATCTTATTTTAGCCTTTAGAAAATTTCCGTGCCAATGGCTGGAATTTGTTCTACACTGTCGAATCAAAGGAACCGAAAAATACTTTTTGTGTTACACAAGAAAGCCACTGCTTTTTCAATTTCACCGAGAAGGTTGAAAAGGTTTTCCTGAGAGCCACTAACGCAGTGTCAAGCTCAGATCATACCGAAGTACCAGTGTATCGGAACAAAGGTATTTGATTGCTGGAAGTGTGATAAATCAGACGGAGGCTCTGTTCACAGTGTATTACCAAAGAAATGCTGATGTTTGATGACTTCTTATTGTGTTGTTTTAGGGCTGGGCTCTGTCTCTAATTTCAGTGTTCATCCCCAGTCAGAGACGTCTGTGCTGATCGTGTGGGAGGGAACACCAGCGTCCCTCAATGTCACAGGATACGTGCTTGAGTGGAGACCTCTGTGTGAGACACCGGCAGCTCTCTTGTCCTTTACTCTGATGGACAAAAACAACTCCAGTACCATAGTAACAGGTGTTTTTGTAATTAATAATATTAATAATTATATATGCTACTGGTTTGGAATAATGACGTTTTTGAAAGAAGTGCCTTACACTCACCGTGCATTTATTATGCCTTAGAAGAACCTTTTTGTCTAAATGGTTCTATAAAGAACTTTTAACATCTGAAGAACCTTTCTGTTTCACAAATGGTTCTTTGGGGTGAAAGAAGGTTCTTCAGATTATAAAAAGGTAAGCAAGAGATGGTTCTTTAAAGAACCTTTGACTGAATGGTTCTATGTGGAACCAAAAATGGTTCTTCTATGGCATCGCTTGAAGAACCTTTTGAAGCACCTTTATTTTTAAGAGTGCAAATTACTTTAAAGTCATCTGGTACTTAACGTTTTATAGTCTTATGTGTTGTTCACAAAGTGCATGCAGATCTAATTATGGCTGTTTTATTTCAAATTTCAGGGTTAAAGCCTTACAAACCTTATGAGATGTCTATTTATCCCAAATATGATAAAGGGATTGGAATTCCACACACTTTAGTGGCATACAGCAGTCAGAAAGGTGAGTAGTGCTTGAAAATCAGCAGTGGATATCTGAGGGCTTGATGTAAATCAAGCAAAGCTGGATAATGATACAATACTTCCATCTAGTGGGCTCAGACTTACATGTTCATGTATTGTTGCAGCACCCTCTGTGGCCCCAGTGTTGCATTTTATGGAAATCAGACATTCGTATGTCAAACTACACTGGGATGAAATCCCCCTCGAACAGAGAAATGGGATCATTCAAGGATATACCGTTTACTTTTGGAATGAAATGAACAATATCAAAGGTATTTAAGCATTTAAAGTTGATAACAGATTTTTTAATGGAAGATTTCAAATGGTTTTTAACCATAATGTTTCTATTCTGTCTCAAGTTATAAAGACTGAGGAGACCAGCGTTGTGGTGAGAGATCTTCAACCACATACCAAATATGAAGCCCTTTTGACGGTTCATACGAGGGGCGGAAGTTTAAACGGATCAGTTGTGGCCCTGGCAACTGGACATATGGGTGAATATTTATTTCTATATTATCATACTGATCATACATATATACACACATACATACATACATACATATATATATATGTGTGTGTGTGTGTGTGTGTGTGAGTATTCTTTTATAAAATATATATCATCACTGCTTTACTCTGTTTTCCATCAAATTAATGCAGCTGTCACATGTATGTTCCTGTTTGTCCTTATTTGGTTATCTTCCTGTTCCTGCTCCCTGATTGTTTCTAATTTGATTCCAGGTGTGTCTCGTCTTCCCCTGATCAAGTTGTGTATTTAAAGTGTTTCCAGTTTTTTGTCTGGTATTAAATGTCCGTCGGTTTCTGTACTACGTGCGAGTCAATAAATCTTGTTTTCTATGTTCTCCGATGTCTCCTCGCTCCTTCGTCTCCTCGTTCCTACACAGTAGCAGCAGACCGTGACAGAATACCAGACCCAAACAAAATAGTAAGCAGCGCCCCTTCTCCCAATTTTGTTTTCGTTTTTTGAAAGTTTTTTGTTTTCCCAGTTTCTCCCCGCGGCTCTGGAAGTTGCCGCTCGGTTCGCCGCTCTAGCTTGCCTGGATCTCCCGTTTGTGCAGTATGCGTGGGAGTTCTGCAGGATCGCCGCGAGTATGGCGTTAGAAGACGCCACGCTCAAATTGCTGTTCTGGATCGAGGCTAAATACCATCGCCTCGTGAACCTCCCAGACACCACTGGACTCAGCTGGAGGGAAGGGATCCTCCGGTGTCTGGAGAGCATCCGGCCCCGATCCAGAACCAGCTTGCCGTCATGCCCACCGGCCGCCGCGCTCTTGGACATGGCACTACTTCCAGAGTTCACGGCTCCTATCCTCACCCCAGAATCTGCACCAGAAAGTTCTCCTTTGTCTCTGCTGGTCCCGTCCAGCTCTCCATCGTTCCCTTCGTCTCCTTCGTCTCTGCTGGTCCCGTCCAGCCCTCCTTCGTCTCCTGATTCCCCCGAGTTAGCCAGCCCTGCACCTCCAGAGGGCCCTTGCCGTCATGCCCACCGGCCGCCGCTGACTCCGCGCTCTTGGACATGGCACTACTTCCAGAGTTCACGGCTCCTATCCTCACCCCAGAATCTGCACCAGAAAGTTCTCCTTTGTCTCTGCTGGTCCCGTCCAGCTCTCCATCGTCCCCTGAGTCTCCTTCGTCTCTGCTGGTCCCGTCCAGCCCTCCTTCGTCTCCTGATTCCCCCGAGTTAGCCAGCCCTGCACCTCCAGAGGGCCCTCCAGAGTCAGCTCCTCCAGAGCGCCCTCAAGTGCCCGCTCCTCCATGGCAACCTGAACTGCCTGCTCCGCCATGGCTTCCGGAGCTCCCTAATCCGCCCTGGAGGCCCTCCTTGTCTCCACCTTGTTCCTGCCCTGCACCAGCCTCCAGGGTACCCTGCCCCCCACTCCCCTCCCCCCTTCCAGGAGGGGGGATTAATGTCATGTGTATGTTCCTGTTTGTCCTTATTTGGTTATCTTCCTGTTCCTGCTCCCTGATTGTTTCTAATTTGATTCCAGGTGTGTCTCGTCTTCCCCTGTTTAAGATGTGCATTTAAAGTGTTTCCTGTTTTGAGTTCTTTGTCTGGTATTAAACGTCCGTCGGTTCCTGTACTACATGTGAGTCAATAAATCCTGTTTTCTATGTTCTCCGATGTCTCCTCGCTCCTTCATCTCCTCGTTCCAACACCGTAGCAGCAGACCGTGACCGCAGCATTGGTGAGCATATGAGACTTCTTTCAAAAACATTAAAAACTTACTGACATCAAACTTTTGAATGGTAGTGTACACATTTTATCGTACACCTATGTAGGTGTATGCGAGACAGATGATAGTAATATGTAATTGCCAAATAACATTTCAATGACAACTTAAAAATCATTATCACTGATTTTTCATAGTAACCGATAAAGTACGCTTAGTCGTGCATGAGTGTAATATGAATACATTAACATACCACATCTTGTATTTTGATTTTAAAATCAGTTATAGGAAAGCAAAGTTTCCATTGGTTGTACACCAGAATCTCAGCGAATGCAGTTCACCAGACAAATTATTTTGACTTTTACTGGAGGGAAAGTATGAATATGCAGACACGCGTCTTTTCATTATTGGTTTGACTGATTTGACTGAAATTTTTTTTCAGATGGAATTGAAATGGTGCTGTTTGTTATCCCAGCATGCCTTGGGTTATCACTTCTCGCCATTGTTGTGTTTGCCTATATTGGGAAACATGAACGGTGAGCATCCACAGGCTTGTCATTCTTGAGTATTAAGACTATAAAAAAAATAATATAATTAAATTTATCTCTGTTTTTCATAGGGTGAAAATGTGTTTGTGGCCTATCATTCCTGATCCTGCCAACAGCAGCATTAAGAGGTGGACCACCACTGATTCAATGCAGGTCTGATTATTATTTTCATCAATATCTGAAATAGATTTCGATTAGTTAATAATCAAATGGCTTTAAAAGTCAATCAAACATGCTTGATTAATTCATATCTCAACATGATTATGTCCAAGGGCATACCTCCCTTTAAAGAAGACAAGGAGCCCGTGTTGGTGTATCTGTCCCACTTCAGTCTTCTTGATCTGGATGAGAAAGAGCCATTCAAGAGTGACTATTTCAAGGAGAAGCAGTGGTCACACGACATCGACAGTTGTGATGAGAGTCATTCCTCTGTCAGACACGATTCAGAGCACGACAGGGATTCTGTCCCTTATGCCACAGTGGTTTTCGGTGGTCCATATCAAAACCATTCATCCTGTCCGCCAGCCTACGTTCGCTCTGAGTCCACACAACCTCTGTTAGGAGCAGATGACCCTGGCAGCCCCCCACCGTATGAGAATGTGTCACCAAGCTGCAGTGTTTCCAAAGTACAACGCTTCACTACATTCCCTCAGAATTCTACTGAAAGTGAGGAGAATGAAGAACTTTACGAAGAATTTCCTATGCTCAGATCTTTAGAGCTCAGGGATACTGATCATATCTAAACTCAAATTCATCCAGTTCCTATTGTGTATGTGCTTCTTTTTCAAGGATGTGTGTGTCTCATTTTGAGTTTGAGTATAGATAGAAACATATAAAAGAATACATTCAAACCACAGCTGAATGTGGCCCAAACCTTACTGATTTGGCTCACATGACAGATGTGTTTTTACATTTAAATTACATCTACATTTAGTCATTTAGCAGATGCTTTTATCCAAAGCGATTTACAAATGAGGACAATGGAAGCAATCAAAATCAACAAAAGAGCAATGACACACAAGTGCTATAACAAGTCTCAGTTAGCTTAATGCAGTACATGTAGCAAGTTTTTTTTTTTTCCCACTGTATATATATATATATATATATATATATATATATATATATATATATATATATATAAAGAATATAATTAGAAGAGAGAGTTCTAGAGGACTATGGGCACATATTTCAAAGTGATTAGCAAAAAATAAAATAAAATAATTAACTTTCTGCAGTATTGCCAGGGACTGCATATAGGTTAAACAGACCACTGATATTACAATGAATGGGAGAAAATGGTACTCCCATTATGGCAGCTCTATTAAAGTAAGTCCCACCTTTTCCAAGTAAGAGAGCCAATCGGCAAAATCACTGCCTGGTCTTTATGTGACACTTGTCTCAAGAAATCACATAGACACATTTTGTCGTGCTGCCCTTCCAAGTTCATTCTTTCAATGTGCCTAGAAAAGAATGTCACAAATCCATTCTTGTGTCGTTAGCATTGAGAAACTGTAGCAAATGTATGCAGCATTTAAAAAATAAAAATATTAAAGTTAATGCTACATGATATCCAGTGTAATGGGTTGAAAGGAGCACATTTCTGGTTTGTTATTGCTGGGGCTGTGGGGGTATAAGACAAAAAAAAAAAAGCTTACCAACAACATTGTTACTTTTGTATGTTACTTTTTTGCCTGTATTTTTTTTCAACATTCAGCATGTTTTTGGTGTAAAAAGAGAACATGTTTGTTTACTTCTTACTTAAGCTTATCTTATATTTGCCACATGTTATACATTCACCTCTTGTATGAAATACATGTAGTTAATTAAAATTACTCAGTACTGTACAATTACACTGTAACAAGGTAACATAAAACAGAGTGAAACACAAAATTGCATTACAAATGTGTTATAAACATATGAACTAACAATCAGCAATTACCTCACAGTTTCACAAAACTTAATTCCACAACATTATTTCGAGACAGACATCCTAACTTGCTTAGTTTGTTAACCCATCGGTGCCCAATTTTTTCTGAATGGTTTCATACATATAGTCGTGTTATTAGTGTCCTATGTGAACATTTCTGCATTTATTTTCCACAGGTTTTTTTTTATTTTATTTTTTATCGTATTTGAATGTGTTGCCGATGGGCAAATACGTTGTGTGCACACCTTCGATGTCAATAATTACACTGTAACAAGGTAACATAAAACAGAGTGAAACACAAAATTGCATTACAAATGTGCTATAAACATATGAACTAACAATCAGCAATTACCTCACAGTTTCACAAAGCTTAATTCCACAACATTATTTCGAGACAGACATCCTAACTTGCTTAGTTTGTTAACCCATCGGTGCCCAATTTTTTCTGAATGGTTTCATACATATAGTCGTGTTATTAGTGTCCTATGTGAACATTTCTGCATTTATTTTCCACAGGGTTTTTTTTATTTTATTTTTTATCGTATTTGAATGTGTTGCCGATGGGCAAATACGTTGTGTGCACACCTTCGATGTCAAATTTGAATAGAAGGAGAACATTTGGCATCTAACTCGAAATAATGCTTTCAACAGATCAATCTTTATTCATAAACACATTTCTTATCTATAAACGTTGAAAAACATTCGATGCGATCCCCAAAAAGTTGCATCTAGCTTATAATCTCTTGAATATGAAAACACAACAAACAACAAATCCATTTGTCTTAAAGTCGTGGGACATAGTGCAGAACAAAGTGCAGCCATTAAGTTGCCCCAACAGGGCATTGTGTATCAAAAAGTTAAATGAAAATAAATAAATAAAAATAAATAGAATGAAGAAAAAAATACATATATATATATAACAAAAAAAGGTATACCTGAAAGAAAATTACACGTTTAGGCCTATAGTATTCAATGGCTGACTGTAGGTGATTTCATATAAATATTTGGACTGCAATGTATCAAACACATAATATCCAAAGCATCATGCAATAAACAATGCATGAAGATACATTTCCAGAGCAACATGGTTTGCTGGTATAACAGAAAGTGCTTTGCTATAATAGGTTTTTTTTACCCAATTAAACTTTTCTAAACTGACATCAAGCCTGTCATACACGTTTACAGATTTCAGTTGAGACACAACAGCACTAGAGGCACAAAATATACATTTCTGTAGGGAATTACATTCTAGGTAGATAATTTAGCATATTAGAATAGTATCTGTACACACACTGGGAAACCTTATTAATTCGGCAGTCAGATTAGCATTTCCAAACAGCAATAGCTATACTTGTAAAGTAACCCGTCTCTTGCATCCTGACTTACTGACCATTTCAATTTGCTATATACACTCTTAAAAACAATGACTCACTGCACTGCCAACTCTGTGAATCCAGTTGGGCCGCACACACACACTAAACATTTGGAGTCTTCTGGTCTCTCCAGGAAGTTTTGCAGCATACAAGCATCTATCCGCCCTCTTCTGCCTTTCCATGAGTCTGTAGGCTCCGACAGAACGTACTCCACCTCAAACCTAAGATACATGACCGTTAGGATGCTGCCTAATGACAGTCTGAATTGAATCAACACTGAATCTGAATTGAGTTGAATAATGACACTTTTGTAGAGTTGCTTTACAGTTGAAATGGAATTCTTTTTCAAATTGATGAACTGTGCAACATTACAGTTAAAGGCACAATATGTAAGATTTGTTTATTACAATATCCAAAAACCACTAGAACAGTGTTATATATTTTGCTGACTTGTGTACTTATATTATCCCAAATGAAAAATAAGCGATTTTAACTAGTGACACGGAGCGTGTCCATAGTGACATTGTGTCGCCTGCCAATGACGTCATGCACCCTCGATTTCCGGTTTTGTTTTGTAGAAAACATGGAAACACTAAAGACGCTTGTGATGTTGTGTGTTTTAACAGACCGGTGACGACCGCACAGAGTAGCATAATAACAGAACTTTCAAATGTATCTAGTATGATAAAACAGCGCTGCTTTTTTCCCCCCCACATACGCACGACCGGAAGCGGTCGACTGTGGCATACTAAAAGCTCCGCAGCTTTCGAGCCATGTGTCGTGCTCGTTCAGCGGCCTCGTTTCGCTTCATACTACCACGCTAATAAATCATTAGCTCATCCATGAACATGATTTCTGCCCGGCTGTGGGGATGAAGACCACAACTCCCATGATTCATCAAACTACGCCTTTGATTCTTTGTTTGTCTTGAATATGCGCCCTCTAGCGGCGAAAAATGACATATTGTGCCTTTAAGCTACTTTGAAACAATTTGTATTGTATAAAGTACTATATAAATACTTCACAGTAGACAGTGAGGCAGTTAACTAACTAGCTAACTAACTAAATACTGCATGGATTCCCACTGAGATCACTGTACTGTAATTCAAAGATGTGACATTCCTGATAGAACGAACAGTCAGATATATAATGCGATAAATGATACCTTTCCTCTTTTGAACAAAGTTCATCCAGCTGAGCGCACCAAAGTATGTCCCTCTCTTGACGGTTAAAGAACATCAGCTTGGTTTTTCTGAAAAGACAACCAAAAAAAAAGTATTATTGTTGTTGGTATCATTTTGATTAGTCGACTAATTTAATAAAGTATTTTCCAGTTAATCTATCAATTATTATCGGATTAATCTTAGTTAATTTACCAAAAAAATAACTGTAACTTCTACCAATAATCTTCAACCAACCATTTTATTCAAATGTATTCCATTTTACTTTACAAGTAAAAATGTTAATAAATACATACATAAATTCCCAAGAATTAAAAGGCATCTATCAGTAATACAAATGCCTATGATGGCTGCTTTAACACTGCTGAATGAAGAAAACTTTGAAGACACCTACAATCAAATGCAGCGGTCACTGCCAAGCAGATTAAAATAGCAGCTTTAATACAAATCTGTATGAACGAACAATTGAAGTCACAACCATACTCAGGTAACCGTAGTGACCGTATCAAAGATGGCAATGTCCATAACATCGGGAAGCTTTATCACAACTGACAGTATGTGATTAAATGAATGAGTCTAAATGTGGTATGAGTTCCTCCATCAGATCTTTTAAACAACCAACAATGGCTTTAAAAGCTTTGTAACCGAGTACAGAGAGTATGTCTGAGCCGCACCTCACAACTTGCACCTGGTGAATCTTTGAGTAAACGGAGTAAACTAAACCTCTCATGATTAACACTGGACTTATCAGTACAGTGTGGCTTTTAGATCACATGACTTGGCAGACAACTACCTGTTCAGATTTCATAGTGACTTTAACGTGATGAACTACAACTAAGGTTATGCTGCTAGGACACCAGGGTAACTGACTTTATACCAGGGATCAACGATATTTGATTTTTGCCGATATCCGATATGCCGGTATTGTTCAACTAATTTTTGCCGATATATATATTTTTGTTGGGAAACAACACTGAGTCTCTCCTGTGCAGAGATTATAAACTTTTTTTTTTTTAATTTTGTTAAGTTTAACAAAAACGTACTTGTTAGAATTAAATTAAACTTGTTAGAATTACTTACAATAATGAAGTTATTTATAGAAACAACTATAAATCAATCGCTGCATTTTTTTCCCCCACACAGATGCAGTGGTAACCTTAACATTTTATTTGAAGATTTAACATTTGTAGATGGTCTAAAGCAAGAGTTGTAAAAATTTATTTTAGAGCTCCTTGTATCTAAGTTTTCATTATCTGTTTGAAAAAAACAAAAACGAAACATGTTACACATTAATGAAACATTCTCATGATGTTATGACACCAGTTACTGCTTAATTTAATCAGAAACACAATCTTAATGTTATTTGAGTATTTTACTTTCATTTTATTACAAACAGGCCAACAATACCCCCTAAGTGTCTTATTACACACCAGATGTGTCATTCTGTATGCACATTCTCAGATTAAATACGGCAATCCAAAACAGTGAATCTAATCACTATTCAGGCAAAATTTAGCTTCAAGAATGACCACACTGCTGACGTGACCTTAGCGCTAACACACCCTGAGCACATTTGAGTTATTTGTCTTTTCGGCAAGGCATATCGGCATAATTTTTCATATCGGGCTGATGCCGATAATTACATTTTAAGCCATTACCGGCCGTTTCCAATAATGTTCCGATAATATTGTGCATCCCTGCTTTACGCATTGATTAAAACCACCTTGACACCAGTAAAAGTGATTGCAACATTTGCTTTTCGATTGGTGACTTAAATAGTGCATGTTGATTGTTGCGTTTTTTCAGATTTGTACAGAGCAGACCTGATTGATGTGAGGTCCTGAAGAGCCAGCCGTATGAGACGAGCCATGGGTGTGAAACCTGTGCCAGCCGCTAACATGTAGAGATGAGTGACATCACGCAGAATACGCATAGTGAAGGATCCCTCCGGACCGCCTACTAACAGAGAGGATCCTGGAACAGACCAGAAACATGACAGGAGTTAGTAAGGTTTGTTTGTGATTCAATGCAATTACAGTTTTCATGGTTATTTTCAAACTGAAACTTACTATTTGTTTTTTACTAGGGATGCACGATATAATCATACCAATATCAGAATCGGCCAATAATGGCTTTAAATGTAAATATTGGCATCGGCTCGATATGAAAAATTATGGCGATATGTCTTGCCGATAAGAGGAATGCATTAACTCACATGTGCTCAGGGTGTGCTAGCGATTACATCACTTCAGCGGTGTGGCTCATTCTTGAAGCTAAGTTTTGCCTGAATGACGATTAGATTCACTGTTTTGGATTGCTGCATTTAAACTGAGAATATGCATGTACAGAATGACGAGTTCGGTGTATGATAGAGTAAACAGTAATAGCACTTGAAGCGGCAGCCTCCCCCGGGTCCTAATGCCCGCTCAGTAAGGAGTTTTAATTCCGTAGGGGGTGCTGTTGGCCTACTTCTAATAAAATGAAAGAAAAATACACATATACTATTTAGACCGTGTTTCTGATTAAATAAAGCAGTAATTGATGCCATAAAATCACAAGTATGTTTTGATTTAAAGTTCAGAAGCTATAACTTACATGAACAACAAAAAAAAAACACACAAACATGTCACTTAAATTATTTGATATTTACTGAATTACTCATTAATGTGTAATATATGTTATATTTTAAAACAAATTATGAGCGCTAAAAGATTTCCAGAATTTTTACAACTCTTGCTTTAGACCATTTACAAATGTTAAATCTCAAAATAAAATGTTAAGGTTACCACTGCATCTTTCTGAGAGAGAAAAAAAAATGCAGATATTGAATAGTTTATTTATAATATAAAGTTAATATAGTTATTTTCAAATCTTCAACGTACTGCCATTATAAAATAACTTAATTGTTGTTTATTTAATTCTAACAAATACGTTTTTATTAAAAACTAACCAAAATTTAAAAAAAAATTATAAAATTGCTTATCATTTCTGCACAGGAGAGACTTGGTGTTTTTTTTTTTCCAAACAAAAGGAAATATATCGGTACCGGCATCGGCTATCAGCCAAAATGAGTTAAAAAATATCGGCATATCGGATATCGGCAAAATCCAATATCGTGCATCCCTATTTTTTACTATTAATTACTATTATTTATTTGCACTTTTGTTCTTTCTGTATGTGCAAAACAGGGTTGTGAGCCATGAGCTGAGAAAGATTTTTAGCTTTAATTCAATTCAAATTTGAACGGAGATACCAAATGGGGACTACCATTAACATTTGAGCTTGAATAAAAAAATAAAAAAAAGTTGAGAAATAAAGTGAACTAAAATTCAAAAGAAATCCATATATCCTTAAGTGTAATTATAGTTTTTGAGATCTTACAAATAGAGTAGTTTACTGACAAGGGTGGGGTTCAAATTCCAGCTCATGAATTGCATGGTGAAAAATCATGTAATACTATTTCCTTCTTTAAAAAAAAATAGATATGGGAAGTTACAAACCAATAGGGAGGTTGGCGAGATGTGAGGTCAACAATCCATCAGGATAGATCTTTATCATGAGATGTAAGTCTGAGCCCATTTCAGCACTACATTGTGAGGGAGGTATTAGTTTTTGATCCACTGGTGTGTAAGGTTTCACAACATCTGTACCTGCTCACCAAACACAAAAAAGCAGCCTGCTGAACCCTCCATAAAACCGTCACCTTCCATCGGTTATCTTTAGATCAGCAGAGCATGTGCTGTGTGACAAAGTGACACATTACCCTGGAGAGAGGTTTTGAGGTAGACGTGTCTCCCCACAGGAACTTGCATATGTGACCCTGGTGGAAGTTGTAATCGCAAGACCTGCGTGTCATGTGTGATGTCCGCTTTCGAAACCAACACACATTCCCTGTAGAAGAGCTCTGTGATGAAACAAATGTTATTAAACATTACTATAAGTATTCATGTATGTTTTACCAAGATATTTCTTTCAGAAACCTAGAAGCCAAAAATATTACAACAATAACAAATGTCATATACAATGATAGAAATATGAAAAATACATGCAATAAGGAGGAAATTAAGTCGGGAAATGCACTAACTAGCAATATATTAAAATATTGGTATCAGCCAAACCATCTGGTCTAGAAATGTTCAATGGTAATAAGGTTTGTAAATTTAGAGTTTAAGTGTGTTCAAGGGGCAGCAGATACAAATAACTCTCCAAACTCAGTCCTTGTTTTAGGCACTGATGCATATAATATATGCTTCTATTTTAAGCAGTCATGTATATTTGATTAAATATGAACACCTTTAATGGTGAAAACCTTTTTTCCCCCCAATATATTTAGAACCAATTCTGAATGTATGAAATATTGGAAAATCAACAGAAATAAACACGACAAAATTTAATGTAGAAGCATAACAGTAAAACATCACCACACAAATCTGAATTTGCTTTAGGAATAATGGTGTCTAAAATGATTTTATGTATGTATATATAAAATTAATTATATATATATATATATATATATATATTTATATATATATATATATAT
>NW_015505437.1:159600-169225 GCF_001515645.1 Sinocyclocheilus grahami | reverse complement strand
ATATATATATATATAAATTATAATAAGAGCCCAACACAGAGCCTTGTGGTACCCCTTTACATCATGTAAAAAAAAATTATCTCAAACATGTTCCTCTATATCTTTACAAAATTAAACAGCTAATTCTCTGAAATTTAGATATTAGTCAGAAAATTGAGATCACGGGTTTGTTACTCACCACGATCTTTACACTGAATAAATGTGTCATGGTGTTCAAGTGGTTGCCCCACTTTCGTCCACTTATCTTTGACAGATTTGTGGAGACACACCTGAACCTTTCCTACAGAGTGGGCTGTCTGAACTATAAGCACAGGACAACAGAGAAACACTTCTTTAGAATGAGAAAAATAAATGACTGATAATTTTCAATAAGGATATAGTTTAAATAGTAGTACCATGTAAATGCCATAATAACATACAATTGTAATGAGTCAGTAGCAAGGTACTGTACACTACACCACAATGGATCACAATAATATAAGTTTATATCATCACTGTACCATGGTACAGCCACAGTACATTTTGTACAGATCATTTTCAAAATATTTCTACATTTAACACAAAAAGCATGTCTAACTGAACATACTACTCACCATCCACACGTCCTTGAACTTCACTGGACAGGCCTAAAAAAGGAACAGTGTTATCAACTATTATAGCATGTTATAACAGATATAGAGCAATACGCAACAATGTTCATGTCTCAGTGGCTGGAGAAGTGCAGAAAGACCCACGCCAGTAGAGAAGGTACGACATCTTCCCTAAGAGCATCTCCACCTGAAGAATATCATCCTGTAGATCCACCACTGCACATCCGGCGCTGGGAATCTGATAAGGAAAAAATAAAATAATGTTTTAATTACATTTTTAACAATTCCCTTTCTTCTTCTTCCTTTATATTTGAGAAAAGACAACCAGATAACCACTGCATTTTAGGAAAATGAGTTGACACCAACCTTTCGCTTGGTGTGAATAACAATATTGACAGTTCCATCTGTCTGGAACCAATCATACCTAAACATGAAGAAAAAATATATCAAGAATCAGCCGGTATGGCTTTGATTAGGTGAGGCTGACAAGTTTATTAAATTTTTTCCTAATTTTTGCCTAGCTTAAATATTTCTTTATTTGTTCATTTTTGTTTTTCATAAAATACTAGTATTTTTAGAGCCCTGTTAGTAAACTGTCTGAGTGGTTAAAATAACTATACGATTCACCGAATGAATCTACCTGGGATCAAACATGTAACCTCAACAATACCAGCCAAGACCATTATTCATTATTCACCAGAATAAAATACACAATAAAAAGTCTGAATAAAACACAGACCAGCTGATACTGTACCAAGAAATGAGTCACTCAGTATAAATATATTTTAATCATGACATAAGGAAAAAAAACATACCGAGGGCGATGATCTTTGGCAGGGAGAGGAGTAGGTAAAGGCTCCTGTCTTAAAGGTGAAGGAACAGGCAAACCTGGTATGAAGAGTACCACACACAGAATCACTGTGTGTAATAATACAACAAGTAATAGCATACTCAGCATTTACAACTAGAAATCTGCATAGTTGAACTATGGCTTTGATGTCATACCGTTCATGTGAGTGCTTTCCGTCTTCTTTGTCTGAGCTGCAGGAACCAAAGAACCATGTAACGATGCATTAAAACAAAACTTTTTTTCATCAAAAATCTTATTTCGGGTTTGTTTCTGAATCGGTAGGAATATTTCATTCTGTTAACAGTATGTTAATTAGTACTAGTATTTTCTAATTAGTAATTAGAAAATATTTCAACTATTGATTATTTCAAGCAAAAACTTGATGTGCAGGCCGTAAGGCAGTATGTTTGTATTAGAATAATTATATTTCTGTCATGACAACTCTCAGAGGGATTGGCATGGTAATGTACATGACAATGTTAATGTATTTGGTCTTGGCGGAATAGATCTGCTATGCTGCTGCTGCTCCTGCAGCAGAGCAAGTAACGAGACTTGCTACTGCCAATACATCCACAACATGCTGCTGTGAGCATGTAAGAAATACTGCTGCTGCAAATATAACATACATGAAATAACCCCCATATAGCATACATGAATCACCTCATAGCAGATCTATACAGGTGGAGCTGGGGAAGGTGGAGGGTATCTGAAGCAAGCTGCAACTGCTACGGCAAGCACTAGTCATATATTTGAATGTTAAGGAGCGAGCTCATTGGCTACCGATACAGGAAAGAACCAATCAGCTGTGCCATGTGATAATGATGTCATTAGGTCAGATTGAGTTAGACCTATCGGACTGCGCCATCTAGAGTTTCATGCCAGAACTCTGTATATTATCACAAAATGAATGAATTTCACTGAATTATTTTCTATTGCCAAGAGAGCTGACAGAACCTTGAAGAGCAGGGTTGGGCTTCACTGCCATCCTCCCCACCAGACACTCCTTCAGCATAGACTCATAATTCACCCACCGATGGACCTTGGGTGGACAGAATCAGCAATAGTAATAATAAAAATAATAATAATAAGTATACTGTGATAAAGTACTTACAGTAATCTGCAAGCTATTAGTTTATAGTTAATTCATAGTTTATAAATTCAAGTCTCTACATTTTTAATACATTAATAGTAAGTGTTTCTAAATTGTTTTCAAATACATTACATAAAAATGTGTACCAATTCACTTCATACATAATGTCTTTAAATTGATTTAGTATTAATTAATTGCTTTTTATAAATGTTCTCATGAACCATTACTCTGGTTTACAAATCAGACTATCCTCAATGTTTATATGTAGATACTCGTATGTAACATTTATAAATAAATGTATGTTTTAATACATGCCGAAATGTAAGAAGCAGCTGTACAACATACAATTGAGTCACCTATGATAAATGTGAAATGCTATTTTATTGATCACAAATTCAACAGATTAATTCCATTAATTGAATATTCATATTAAATAAGTATTTGTAAACATTTGTACATCTATACAGTTAAAGAGTTGTTCATATGCAGATGTTTCACGTTTAAATGTAAGTAAATGTGCATGTGGTAGAACCACACTTAAAATACATTCAAATACACATGAGATCATGTTGTTTAAATATAATATTATTAATAATAATAATAACTCTTTTCATATGAGCAAATTAAAGGGGGGGGATAACAATGTAAAGTCTATTTATAAACTATGAATTAACTAGTTTGCACATTATTTATAAGTAATTGTAGCTGTACACTTAACTTAAACTGTTACATCATTTGAGATCAAAAGATGGACTGTTTTCTGAAACCACCGTTAAACACTCTGCTCAGGGAGAATTTACCTGATCGAACAGGTCAGTGCTATCAATCCCAGCAGCCCTCATTAACTCCTCCTCCCCACCAGGGTGGAAATCCATGTAGGCACTCACATTATAGACCATACCTACAGAAACCACACAAGCATACAGAGTCATGTGTACATGATCTGACACAGCTCCAACATCTTGTATTTCTTATGTGGATACAAACAGAACTGAACGAAGTCACTTATGCTCACCACGGCTGCATATTGATACTGCATAAAATATTGGTTTCCCGTTTTAATATATATATTTTAAAATGTATTTCTAATTTACTTCTGTGTTTGCATAAGTGCATTTTCAGCATCATTTAGAAATCGTACTAATAAGCCGATTTGCTGCTCAAGAAACATTTCTGATTATTATTATGAAAGTTAAAACGGTTGCGCTGCTTAAAGAATTCATCAAAAAAGATCTTAATTTGTGTTCCGGAGATGAACAAAGGTCTTTTCCGGGTTTGGAACGACACGAGGGTGAGTAATTAATGACAGAATTTTCATTTTTGGGTGAACTAACCCTTTAATATTTTTTGTGGGAACAATGATTTTTATTATTATTATTATTATTATTATTTAGGACAGCATTTTTTAACAACATTTTTATTTTATTATGATTTTTGTATATTCGAAATGTGTTATTTGATACATTCGATGGATTAAATGTAGCGTTTTTTGAATAAAAGTATATCTTTCTTTTTAAAAGTTCCACTGAATCCAAACTCGACCAAAACAGATTCCCAACAGAAGCTTTACTGAGATGAGTTGTGTTCATGGTGTGCATTTTGACGTTCTACCTCTAATGCAGGTCCAGCAGTCGTTTCTGGTGTTGTGTTTCTTCAGCTCCTCTTCTGTCACCTCAATCAGTCGACCTCTCAGTCCAGTCAGATCACGTCCACTCTTGGTCAGTCGGATCCAGTCCAGTAGACTGTGACCTGGCTTTAGCGCCACCTGTATTCGTTACACACCGCAGTAAATGCACAGTGCTGTACACACAACTACATGTTAAATACAGAGTCTCCTTTTGCTATGCATTTAATTCACTCTTTAACCCTTTAACTGTCACCCGTCCCCTCTGTGGGACGCCTAAGTTTACTTCACTATTACAATTAAATCCTAATCTAATCATGACAAACTATATATTGTTGGAAAGGTCTAAGACTCCTAAATAGATATTTTACCAATGTTTTTGTAAAAATTGATGTAGGAAAAGTTATAGATTAATTTATGACAAGAGTGCACCTCAAAAATCTACATCAAAGTTCTGACCTTTGTAGCAAAAAGCCGTTTTCTCGATCACACTTTAGAAATCATCACCAATTAAATATCAATTGAAAACTTGAAATCTCAAAATTCCTCCTTTGAAACCCATTTTCAAATCAAACATTGCATTACCATGAAAATGGTACATCAATATCATGTTACAAAATGTTTCCGTTCATGAATTATGCACATTTAAGTTTGGATCGTGCACTTTCACTTCTACAGGTGCAGCTCAATGAATTAGAATGTCGTGGAAAAGTTCATTTATTTCAGTAATTCAACTCAAATTGTGAAACTTGTGTATTAAATAAATTCAATGCACACAGACTGAAGTAGTTTAAGTCTTTGGTTCTTTTAATTGTGATGATTTTGGCTTACATTTAACAAAAACCCACCAATTCACTATCTCAACAAATTAGAATATGGTGACATGCCAATCAGTTAATCAACTCAAAACACCTGCAAAGCTTTCCTGCGCCTTCAAAATGGTCTCTCAGTTTGGTTCACTAGGCTACACAATCATGGGGAAGACTGCTGATCTGACAGTTGTCCAGAAGACAATCATTGACACCCTTCACAAGGAGGGTAAGCCACAAACATTCATTGCCAAAGAAGCTGGCTGTTCACAGAGTGCTGTATCCAAGCATGTTAACAGAAAGTTGAGTGGAAGGAAATAGTGTGGTTTATTGAGATGCACCTGTATGTTCAAAAATGTGACAGTTAAAGGGTTAAATGACTCCTACGACAATAATGTAGTTTAAGGGACCGACCTTATTTCTGGACTGTCCGGTTGGTGCGACTCTCTGCTGGGATCCAGCTGCCGGAAAAGACTGAGATGGTACATTTAACATCTCTGATGCTTTCCGACAAATCCAGTTCCTGAGAAAACCTGCCCAAGCACACTAAATATGTCACTGATCAGATGACAGAACCGGGCAAAACGCACTAATTTGAGAAAATACACTTTAACGCCACTGATCCGAGGAAGTGTTATGAGAGTGTTATGAAATGCGGCTTCCTCATTTTGGCAGGTGGCTTGATTTTTTTGAGCTATCGAACATGGCAACATGATCCAATCGAACTGCTCTAAAAACACACAAACACAGAGAAATGCAACAACCACTAGCGATGATACTGCTGTCACAACATAGCCGACAGACAGCAGCTGCAGCAGTCCTACTAAAAGAAGAAAACCGGTCGCCAAAATATGACGTCATAGCGTCCACTAGCGACCATTCTGATTTCATAATAAAAGACTTATGTTATTAGAATTTAAATACGAATACTTAAATAAATTTACACGGCGCAAAATTATATTGGTCTGTCAATATAAAAACTAGCTAGTGATAGTGATTGTGTTTCCATGTGTGTGTGTGTATAAGTGACAATATTTGCTATATTTACTTTTTATATTAATCTTTTTTTCCAACTAGACCGAATAAACGTTTATAAACAAAAATATGTTATCTGAAATCAATTATTTTATATATATATATTTACTTTGAACAACATTTCAGATTATTTTTTTTTTGTCTATCATAGCTAACTTAGATTGTGTTTCCATGTGTGTGTGTGTATAAGTGACAATATTTGCTATATTTACTATTTGCTATATTTACTTTTTATATTAATCTTTTTTTCCAACTAGACCGAATAAACGTTTATAAACAAAAATATGTTATCTGAAATCAATTATTTTATATATATATTTACTTTGAACAACATTTCAGATTATTTTTTTTTTTGTCTATCATAGCTAACTTACTTCAGGTTTTTATTGTTTGAAAGTGCACTAGTACAACTGCTACTGTCCCAACATACAGACTGTTTCTCATATATCTGGTAGTCATTATGTATTTAAAACTCACCAGACACAACACTGGATATGACAGAAAGGACAGCTGAAATGTTCCCTCTGTTCTCTTCCTCATCTTCTTCCTCAAAGTCCTCATCATCTTCCTTTAGCATTCCTGTGATATAACTTTTACGATCAGTGGTTTCAGAAAACATTACACATGATTATCAATTTGATAAAATGCATTGCTCTATGGCATTTTGACAGGGGACACATGCTGACGGGCGTGACTTTTATTAATAGCTAATCTGTTTAATCCCGGAATGGCATGGACGTTCATAGTAAACGTTATCATTTCAAAATAAAAGTTTCAAAATGTAAAGAATGTTTCTGTTTATAATTATCTTCCTTTAGCATTCCTGTGATATAACTTTTACGATAAGTGGTTTCAGAAAACATTACACATGATTATCAATTTGATCAAATGCATTGCTCTATGGCATTTTGACAGGGGACACATGCTGACGGGCGTGACTTTTATTAATAGCTAATCTGTTTAATCCCGGAATGGCATAGACTTTCATAGTAAACGTTATCATTTCAAAATAAAAGTTTCAAAATGTAAAGAATGTTTCTGTTTATAATTCTGCACAAATGCAGTTTTAATTTACAAAGAAACCTCAAACACCATCTAATGTCCTTCCACCTTTCCTCAAACACTCGTTTTTTTGGGATGAATGCCTAATAACTCAGACTAACACTATAGCAAAGGAAGCAGACATTGTTAAATTACTTTAAATACACATGTATGTTACAGTGCTTGTCAAAAATGCATTGGGCAAAACATTCATTTGAACTCAACTGATGCACAACTAAAAATATCCTGAACTAGACTTTGTGAGATGACTTTGACTGCATCCACTACTAAACCGTGGATAGAAAGCGCATATGACTTGATTGCAGAAATATCCTGAAAGATTCTTATGTAGCTTTCAACACTACCTGGGGGGGGGGGAACAAATCTAGGACTGCATTCAGATATTTGTTTCAAGACTAAGTGCAATACAAATATCTACTTAAACCTTTACCTAACAAATGTTTAAGGTCAAGATAAACTGTCAACTCCTTGTTACCAAGGATCTTTAAATTAAGATACTGATGCGTTCTGTAGATTAACTTTACATTCACCAGAGATTCTGTATTCACTGATTACACACAAAGTCACTTAAACTGAGCTTGCTATAATGTATAAATGCTGTAATAAAATATTTTTCTTTGGAAAGCTGATGGACAATTACTCTGAATGTTTGCTGGATGGATAGATTAGTTGATAGATTAGTTAGTTATGTTACAATTACTTTGGGCAGCTGATACATATAAATTTAACTGATTATAACAATGGCAGCAGATGTCTTCCACTGCTGTGTTATGGTGCGTTCAAGTCATGTTGGATAGATCGTATTTACGAGTTGAACGCACATGAACGCCACCACAAAGTCGTTATTACGAGTGGGAAACTCAAAATTTTCTTTAAGCCCCGAGTTTCCGAGTTGGGGGCGTGTCAATGAGAAACATGGCGGAATCGATGGATGCAACGTCTGTAGTTGACAGTACATTTTTGTTTAAATTGATAGTTTAGTTGTCCTATAAATTTTAATTGGTCATGTTCTTGTTACGCAGCTAGTTAATGAAATCCAAGTAAAAAAATGCTATAATTTTTGCACCTATAGGTGAAAAATCTTTCGATTTGCCATGATGCATTTAGCTAACAGCTTTTTTTAACCTCTGTATTTTAGCATTTGTTGATGCTGAAAATCAGTTATACTGGGATCCTGGTCTAAAAAAAAATATTAAAAACGCATAACACACCTGATGCGAATTCTTTGCTCTTCTTTTTCTATAAGCAGAGTTAACAGACCCTGTTGTATTTTCTTGTAATTTATTAAAAGAAGGTACACTGCCATCTTGTGCCAACTAAACTGACTTGAACGCACCTGACGTCGTAATTACGACTTGGCAACTCGTAAATACGAACGTCCCAGGAGGACTTGAACGCAGCATTAGGCCACATTGCAGTGGGAAGGAGTAGTAGGATCTGTTTCACAGCCTTGAATACAAAACACTTGTGAACGATGAACTCCTGAACACTCAGAAGGCCCTTGGTCTAAAACATGCAGATGAAGGAGCCTTGAAGGTGAAGGTTCTGAAGTCTGTTCAGAAGATCGTGATGTTAGACCAAGGACTTAACACACTTATCATGTGTGTCCTTACTCAGAGCCACATTTACAAAATGCCATTGTGTTTGCCCAGAGGAGAATAACCTGTTTGATGAGGGCCATCTAACACAATGAATCCAACAAACAGAAAAAACTCAAAGCTCTATACAGGTCAGATAAACCCCTTCTGAAGAAGAGAATCAGGGAATCTAAGTGCAGTACACACACTGGCCCAGCTAACCAATCACAGCACACACTGGCCCAGCTAACCAATCACAGTACACACTGGCCCAGCTAACCAATCACAGTACACACTGGCCCAGCTAACCAATCACAGTACACACTGGCCCAGCTAACCAATCACAGTACACACTGGCCCAGCTAACCAATCACAGTACACACTGGCCCAGCTAACCAATCACAGTACATTTCGTATTTCAGAAGGCACGCCTTCATTTGATACAGGAACTATTCGAGCCGTTCATGCCAGACTGGGGAGAGAGGAGTACAATCTAGTATGAGAGCCTGTTCAAGTACAACCCCCAAAACAAAATCAAGACTTTGTAAAAGAGCATAACAGGACCCATTTAATGGGAGTTTTTGAGAGTGCTTGAAAATGTTCTTTGATAATGTAAATGTTCTTTGCTCTCTTTCTGTACAATGAAAGTGTTATGATAGTAGCCTAACTTGCAATGTTTTTATTCACATTAAATATAAACTCAGTCATATTAAAAATATGTTATGGCATGACATCCATATCTGTTAATTAAGTAAACAGACAGGTTTTTAAGCATAGTTAATAGATTACATTATTAGGTTACTTTGACCATCGCCCACTATAGATCAACATAATCTATAAAGTGAGAATCAAGATATTTCATGATGTAGTTAATGCGTTTGGGGATGTTTCTAAAAAAAAAAAAAATAATAAATAAAACATAAGTGCTGTTGTGGCTGAGGTGTGTCACAGGACGACCCCCCCCCCCCCCCCCCCCCCCCCCCCCCCC
>NW_015505437.1:144371-159279 GCF_001515645.1 Sinocyclocheilus grahami | reverse complement strand
TCAAAAATAATGAGTGCATGATGCCCCTGATTGTGTCCAATGTGTATTTGAGAAAAAACAATTCATAATGAGATTTTCCCCCATTTTCATTTGTTTTAGTTCAATGAAAGGTTAGATTTTTTGTGATTTTTTTTTTTTTATAAAAAGATCAAAATGATTAATAATGCAGGTTTATTTTCACAGCCTTCTTTGATCATATTTACCAATGGTCCCAACCATTCTGACCACGATTGTATGCTTGGCCTAGTGGCCAAACTTCATACTGCATCAGTTAGAGCAGAGTGTGAAGAGTCTGAAGGTTAGCACAGCTGTACATAAAATATTGCAATCCCCATTACTTAATGTAAGTGGACAAATTGTTGGTGCATGTCTTGCTGGTGCATATGTGATCTCTGGGTGTATTGAGAGCCACGGTGTCCAGGGTAATGTCGGCATACAGTACCACCATGAAGTATAAACCAAATCCAGCAGGAGTAACTGTTGACGAAAGATATTGTCTGAAACCCCTTTATTCCCATTGTCCCCTATTTAAAATGGGTGTAACGGTTCATTGAGCTAAAATGTGGATTTTATTCTCATCTTAACCACTAGATGGCACAAAACCTCACCACAGCACTTTCCTAAACATTCATGTTTCACTGTACACCTCATGAAAAATGATGCTACATCAAGCAACCGACATTGCATTAACTCCATGAACATATTTGGCAATTGGAAAAATGCAACTATGCAGTGATGATTTGGGTATGTCACAAACTTCTATAAGCAAAGTAATCACACAAACAATTACAGCACTTTCAGAACTTTATTGTGTCGCTGTTCATTTCCTATCAAATATGTTAAGACATTACCATACACACACACACACACACACACACATATACAGTGGGTACGGAAAGTATTCAGACCCCCTTAAATTGCCTATAATTTTAAAGTGAAGGCTTATAATACACTTAAAGGTGCTATTTTATTTCCTTCTTGGACAACCAACCATAGTCTTCAAAAGGCTGTGTCATACCTAGCAACGGGGTCAGTCTCCTCACTAAGGTAAATGTTTTTGTCTTATCCTCACTCAGAGTTGCTCTTAGATTGGTCTTGAATCACTCTTTAGCTAAGACTCCTACATAGATTTTTTAAGCTAAATTAAGAGCTTTCTGAGAGGATTCTTTGAAGCTTTAAAGGGGTCATATGACATTTCTAAAAATAACTTTATTTTGTGTATTTGATCTAATGCAATGTGGTTTAAGGTTTAAAACACATTAAGTCCCACATACTGTACATTATTGTTTCTCTTCTATGCCCCGCCTTTCTGAAACACGTCGATTTTTACAAAGCTCATCGGTCTGAAAAGCGAGGTGTGCTCTGATTGGCCAGCTATCCAGTGCGTTGTGATTGGCCGAATACCTCAAGGGTGTGACGGAAATGCCCCTTACCATACTGTGATAGGCCTGTCCTAATACCCACACTTACAGTCTTTGCACTTGATCATTTGCCTACTTACATGACATATTTTCAGTAGTTTCATGAAGGGACACAGTATTATAAAAATGTAAGTTAAGTTTTTACAGAGCTTTATTTGCACATTTTGATTGTCAATACTTTGAAAATATGGTTAACAAGTGAAATTATTGGTGCAATATGAAGCATAAGTTGCTTCTTTTTGTTTACTTTGATCTTCAATACACTACAGCATTTGTAATTCTGTGATATTATCATATTAATTATAGCTATATATTATGTAACATCTATTAATTTAACTTACACTGGAAAGTTCTCATGCTTTTAAGGAACTTCCTGAACATAATAAATGATCAGACACACTTAGACTCAAACACCACTCTGAAGCAGTATTTTGGAGTAGTTTGGATTTCATGTGCATTAAGGGAACTGACCTTGATGATTGGATATTTATTTATTTGTTTGTTTGTTTGTTGTTGCTGTTAAATGTTGTAGATTTAGTGAGAAATGACCAAATGATAATCATTAAAATTACCAAATATATTTTGAGACAAAGTTCTTGTTAATGGTTTTCAGTTTTGTTTAAGGTGATTAAATCAACAGCTTTTTAACTGGGAAAAAAGTATTGTATTTGGGATAAAACCGCTGCTGTATATTGATACTTACTGATATTAATACATTTGCTGAAATAATAGTATGTCATGTCTGGACTTTTGAGTTGAAGTTTTTCCTGTGCCATGTTTGTAGTCTCCCCAGTTGTGTTATCTTGTTAAAGGGGTCATATGATGCTGCTAAAAAGAACATTATTTGGTGTATTTGGTGTAATGAAATATGTTTATGCGGTTCAAAAACACATTATTTTCCACATACTGTACATTATTGTTTCTCCTCTATGCCCCGTCTTTCTGAAACGCATCGATTTTTACAAAGCTCATCGGTCTGAAAAAGTGAGGTGTGCTGTGATTGGCCAGCTATCCAGTGCGTTATGATTGGTCGAATACCTCAAGCGTGTGACAGAAATGTTCACGGCGGCCTAGAGTGAGCGGAGGCCGGGGGATAAAGTGAGGAGCGGCCGGCGGGCTTGCGGCAACCACATGTGACGACCCCCGGCTGGACTCTGCTTCGTCCACGGTGAAAGCCGATCCGGCGATCCACAGCGCGAAGTTGATGGATTTCCTCAGAGACCACCACGGATCAGCTCCAGGCATGACGAAGCAGATATCATCCTCTTTTGGAAGGCCAAACAAAGTAGTTTCGCTTCACAACAAATCACACAGTGCCTTCACGACATGGCGGCAGCGGCAACAATACTACAGCGAGAATAAAAGTTACGCCTTCTTTCTTTGCGTGAACATTTGGGCAGCGTTAAGCAAATCTTCCCACATCGTGACGTAGACATGTGGGGGTGTGTTAGAACGAGCCGTTTTAGGTAGGCGTGGCTGACTCTGAACTTTTATAAAAAATATCTCTTTGGATTTGAGACTTTAGTCTTTGCAACTTTACAGATCTTCTTTATGCACCAAGAGCTTGTAACATAACAAAAATTGAAATCGCATCATATGACCCCTTTAAGCCTCTTTTATTTTAAAAACTTTTATTTAAAAAAAGTTAAAGGGATAGTTCACCCAAAAATATAAATCCAACATAAGAATTCACTTATCAACTAAACCTATAAGTCCTTTTGACATTGTCACTAAATTGCTTTAATGTTAAAGTGTCACTGATATTTATTTTCCCTGATAAGCTATTTTATTTTATTTTATTTACTTGCTTATGTACTTAAAACGTCTCAGATTGCAGTTTGGTCTGGAAAGAATACTAACAATATGGATATTGTATTGAGAGGATCAATCCTTAAATAAAAATATTTGTACCAAATGTTTCAACTAGACACTGTATTACTTATTTACAGTAAACATGAGTTTTTTGCTCAAATGCTGATAGAGTATACGTATTTACAAAGTCAGACATCAAATTCTCTAGTTAAAAGCTTAATGGGCCATTTATTATAATGGGAATATGTGCATTTTGTAAATAAAGTATTAAATAAAGTTGAAAGTTTTTAAGTTTAGGCCTGTTGACTATATTACTATAATTACTTATTATATCCACAGAAATTAGAGAAAAACAAATCCAGTATTATGGCGTTCATTCATAATACTTAGTAAAAAATTATGCCATTAAGCAAACATTTAAAATCAAAAATATTTTAAATGCTGTATTTATTTTGTTTCCACATTACTTTGGAGATTCAACGTGAACATATATTTATAATTAAAATGAAATCAATTGAATCAAATCAAATTAAATTTGATCAACTGTTCCAGTGTTTTGTAATAAAATCACATATTTCAATATATTTTATACATATTATATTATATACATATTTTAAATATTGTATATTAAAATGTTTACTACTTTGCATTTAAATATTTGAATAAGGGAACATTTAAAATTCTCACTACACATATTTCCAAACTGAATGACAGCATTGCTTGCTCTTTTGTGAGACTAATTTCAAAAGTTCCTATTATCAGCCTTTTTTCAAATATTGTGTAACACTACCTGACTCATGAGCGATATTCTATTCCCTCCTTCAGCTCTTCCTAAACCAATCATGTTCTAAGAGCTTGTCTAAAGTCACGCTGCTGCTCTTGCACTGGTTTAGCAGATCACAGCATTCTGTACAAGTTTTCAAGAAAGAACTGGTTAGTCACATACTGTGTGATACTTATGAACATGTGGCACGTGAATGTTGTCATATAAAGTATATTCTGAAATCTCATCATTTTTATCACAATCATTTTTTAGACGTTCTGTCTGCCACTTGTCTTATTTATATTTAAGAAGTTGATGAGGACTTCTTAAAGGGGTCATATGATGCTTTTTTAAAGATCATTATTTTGTGTATTTGGTGTAACAGAATATGTTGACATGCTTTAATGTTCAAAAAACACATTATTTTTCAAATACTGTACATTATTGTAGGTCCTCTATGCCCCGCCTCTCTCAAACGCTTCGTTTTCTACAAAGTCCCTCCTTCCGACAAGCGCAGTCTGCTCTGATTGGCCAGCTGACCCAGTGCATTGTGATTGGCCGAACACCGCAAGCACTCGTCGGAAATGTAACGATGTTTTGAGGCTGTGTGTGTCTAACAATGTTACTTTCATCGTGTGTTGTCTTCTTACCACTGGATAAAGTGGAGGAGGGAATCATCTGCATATCAACAAAGCTGATTCCATTCACCATTCTGAACAGCAAAACACCCAATGACTTGACCGTAGCTTTGACCGCTGGGCACTCTGTGTACTCTGTCCATGTAGGCAAGAGATTTTCAGAGTTGAACATCACTTGCTAGATTCATCTGCAAGCCATACGTTTATTTTTGAGATAACATTAGAGAAAATAGGACTAAATGCCCTAAAATGTCAAGCTACCTTCATAGTCAGAAGTTTCGAAGAGTTTGCCACAGCCAAAGTCTATTAATTTGAGCTGCAGTGTCTCTGTGTTGACCAGGATGTTGTCCGACTTGATGTCACGGTGAAAGACACCCCGATCAAGACAGTGTTTGGCTGCGAGCACCGCTTGGCGCATTAAGCCACGTGCCACAGTTTCTTCAAGAGAACCTCCGTTGCTCAAGGTGAAGCTGAGTAAGGTCTCACATGGATGTGGATATTCCAAAATCAAGATGTACCGATAATGCTGCTCAAACCACTCATACATTTGGACAATGTAGGGGCTTTTGGGAGGCTCTCGCGCCACCAGATTTAGAGACACTTCCACAAGTAGAGGTCTGGTACACCCAGGCTACAGAAAAGTGATAAGCAAAGAGTTAGCTATTGTCTTTGTGTCTTCCATGTGTGCATTTAGTTTATACAGTAGCGTATGAAGTCTGAAATCACTAGGAAAAATGGCTCCTTTTGGCATTCATTTCTAAGTGAAAGCAACATTTTATCTCAAATTAATTGACAATTTAAGTGAAAAAAGACCTTTTGTGCAACGGAATTAACATGGTCAATGCCTCAAATGTTCATATTTCATTAATGAGACATTATTTTTAAAGAAGCGTAGCCTATAGTTATTAAATTAAATATAATATTTTGTTTTTTTTGTTTTACAACTTTAGTATAGGGACCAATTCTCACTATTAGTTGCTTATTAGCATGCCTATGATTAACATATTGGCTGTTTATTAGTGCTTATAAAGCACATATTCTGCATGACCATATTCTAAATCCCTAATCCTAACCAATACCTGAATTTAACTACCTTACTAACTATTAATAAGCAGCAAATTAGGAGTTTATTGAGACAAAAGTAATAGTTAATGGTTGTTAATAGCGATAATTGAACTTCAAAATAAAGTGTGACCCTTTATTTTGCTTTACACTTTACACATCGTACAATTCTGGTTTATTTCCAATTTCAAAAGGTTCAGACTTCCAGATTTTCAATTTGCTCTCAGACTTTTGGAATCACCTGTACATTATATTTAAGTATATATACATATATATTATTTACATATTTAATAACTTGCCCACTTACAATGTAAATAAAGCAGTCCTGCTCCGACTTGGTTAAAAATTTGATGGCAACCTGAAAAGAGAATAAATAAATTGATAACATGATATATATTTCAATGTTTGTATATATGATGTTGGACAGTCTGTAAATTGTTTCACATCAAATGGAGTAACTCCTAGACAACCTCATGATATTATTAATACAAAAATGAATTATGTTTGAAAAATATACTTGAAAAATGTTTAAAGAAATGACTAATGCTTCACTCAAGTGAATTCTTTTTTTTTGGAATGTATTCATAATGATATTCTATACACTTGACATTATTACACCACATTTAACATTTAAAAATAAATGCTGAAGACGATATAACCATTTTTTAAACATGTGGGAAACTTTTTTCAGCCTGTAATAGTAGAGATAATTGTAAAATAGAACAAGTGGCAAAATGCTTTGATGAATAAAGTAAGACTGGTTTACCTTCTGGCCATCAGATCTACGAGTCCCCTCATAAACAGTGCCAAAATTTCCCGATCCCAGTGACACTCCCACAACATAAAGGGAGAAAAATGATCCTGTGAAGAAAGAAAGAAAGAAAGAAAGAATGTTACCATGTTAATATGACATTGCTACTGACTTTGATTATTACAGAAACTCCAAAAGTAGTTTAGTATGCTGCATGTCTGAATATTTATTAATGGCTTTTATAGAGATTTGTTTGTTACATGTATATTAATATTTCTTTTAACCATGGAATCAAGAAAATAACAACAAGATCAAACTAAAATGCTTCATGCGCCACATGATACATGCTGAATACTGGACAAGGGATTAGACAAATGGCTGGCTCATAAATACAAATGTGTCCCTGGACCACAAAACCAGTCATAAGGGTCCATTTTTCAAAATTCAGATTTATACATCATCAGAGGCTGAATAAATAAGCTTTCCATTGATGTATGGTTTGTTAGGATAGGACAATATTTGGCCGAGATACAACTATTTGAAAATCTGGAATCTGAGGGTGCAAAAAAATCTAAATATTGAGAAAATCGCCTTTAAAGTTGTCCTTAGCAATGCATATTACTAATCAAAAATTACGTTTTGATATATTTACAGTAGGAAATTTACAAAATATCTTCATGGAGCATGATCTTTACTTAATATCCTAATGATTTTTGGCATAAAAGCAAAATCTATAATTTTGACCCATACAGTGTATTTTTGGCTAAATATACCCCAGCGACTTAAAGGGGTGGTTCATTGCGATTTCACTTTTGTAACGTTAGTTAGTGTGTAATGTTGCTGTTTGAGCATAAACAATATCTGCAAAGTTGCAGCGCTGAAAGTTCAATGCAAACGGAGATATCGTCTTTTAAAATTCTGGCAGTTTAATGCCTACAAAAACGACTGGTAAGGGACTACAACGAGTAACTTCCCGGGTCCGTTACGTCAAGAACCCAGAATTTTACATAAACCCTGCCTCCGGGAACACGCAGCAAAGGGGGCGAGGCCATGCTGCGCTGCTTTAGAGAAGAGGAAGAGAAAACTAGAGGTGCATGTAAAAATCTAGTCATATATGAATCGCGATTCTGTCTTCTAACGATTCTAATGGATTCACAAGTTTGTGAATGTTCTAAAGCAGCTGTTCTTAATACTGTTCCTCACGTCCCCTGCTCTGCACACGCTCTGCATCTCTCTCTCTCTCTCTTTCTTATTCAGATCATCAGCTCAGTGAATACACTTATTTTCACATACTATAGCTATGAGAATCGCTATACATGGACGAGCGTGCGAACTGTATTAAAGCTTTAATCAGAAGCTAACAGAAGCAGTAGCATTTACAAATAACAGCGTATCTAAAAGTATGAGACAACAACAAACAAAAATGTTAGGCCTACCATTAAAACCATGCTTGCACAGGTTCTGTGCGATCCTCTTCGCTAATATCCTCTGCTTCTCAATCGGGCTCAAACTGATAAGCAATATAGACAACGTCATTGTTTACAATACAACCGGAGCACATGCCGCTATGTTGAGGGGCGGGACGTTTAGACACACGCTAGAGGCGGTTTAGCCAATCACAACACACTGGGCTAGCTAACCAATCAGAGCCCATCGTGTATTTCTGAGGGAGGGGCTTCATAAAAGCAGGAAATGATGAGAAGGGACAGAGAGGTGTGGAATAAAGGTAAATTATGTGAAAAATAATGCGTTTTTTAACAAACTAAGCATTAACACATGTTAGACTGCACCCCATACACACAATCAAGCCTAGAAAAAAAACAGTCAACCACCCCTTTAAGACTGGTTTTGTGGTCCAGGGTCACAAATGTGAAACAGCTGGAGAAAAATAAAAATAAGTGAAAACTGAAAGAAACAATCAAAACACACACACACACACACACACACAACTATAGGACAGAGTGATAATAATCACAAAAGACTCACCGACAGCTGGACCCGGAAGTGATGATAACTCCGAATGAAGGCCAGACGGACCTGGGACAGGTTCTGGCTTGGGATCAGGAGTCAGCTCAAGATTGGACTGACGTGAGACATTCACCAGCTGAGAATCAACCAGATCGGTATGAGGTGTCAACTCAAGATTGCATGCACCTAGCTGGGGATCAGCCAGATCTTGGGGAGCCATTGGCTCAAGGCTTGATGGAGCTGGTCCAGGTAATGGATCAGGACTGGTTGGATCACTGTCAGGTGTCAGCTGGAGACTAGATGGACCCGAGACAGAGGAAGGCTCAGGATCAGCTGGATCGGTGGTACGTGTCATCTCGACACTTGGGACAGCTGTTAACTCAGACTTGAGACCAGATGGGCCAGGGTCAGTCGTTAACTCTAAACCGAGGCCGGATGGACCTGGCTGAGGATCAGCCATCAGCCATGGCTCTGGGTCTACTTTGTTGCCCCTGTAGCAATACAGGGCTGTACGCTTTACAGCCCTCCACGTTTGCCAGAAGAATGCACACATGCCTTTCTTCTTCCTCATTTTGGTCAGCTTTTCTAGAAAGTGGCATAGAAGACAATTGAAATTATCACCAGAGATCATAAGTGAAATATTGAGGTTAGCCCTCATGAAGAAACAAGTACACAGAATTTTATATACATTTTATGTACATGTAATTTTAACTACTGTTTGCTATTTTAAATTAAATTAAAAGGTAATATATCTTAAATGCACTGAATTATAACCTCATCACAAATCTGTAATTACCAAATATTTAAACACATGCTACACAAGTTTCAATAGAATTGACATTAACATTTTAGTTGATCATAAATTCTGTCAGTGCATTTTTACCATATTTCAAAGACAGAAATAATGACGAAATGACATGCAGTATAAAGATGTACTTAAGTCCTAAGTGGGTTGAAAAAAGTTCATAATAAACATAAATATAGACTTTTATTGCAAATATCATGCAATTGAGGAAACATTACATTCAGCTGTATTATTGTACAGTAGGGCTCAATATTAAGCCTTGACATTTGATTGTCATAATCGGTCATTCAATAATCGGTTCAGGTAAAAAGGTTACTTGTCTGGAAGAAACGTTTATTTTTATTTTTATTTCTTTCTCCGTAATTTATTCTGTAGTAATATACTCATCAGTGTTCCAACAGCTCTTATTAAATAAGCATATTTCCCCACTTAAACTGATTTCCAGGGGTTCCCCCCTTAACCACTATGTAGGCCTATGTGTCATCTTTTATGTCAAATTCTTAAACTGTATCAATAAATTCTGCTCTGCTGTGATTATTGTTTGGAAGAGATTTTTCATCGGTCAAATGGTGTCTAAAATGTAGTAAGTGATATTAACTACTTGCTTATTGAACGTATAAAATTGATGTCACATTTGCAATCCTACTGCTATTCGGGAAAACATATGCATATCATATGTTATAAATATGAAAATGAATGTTGAGCCCTGCTTTTACAGTATATTTCCGTGAGTACTTTTGCTAAAGGCATACTTAAATTTCACAAAGACTGACATAAATTTCCACACTGGCTTAACTAAAAAAAAGAAAAAGAAAAGAAAAAAGAAAGATACCTGCTGGCCTGTTCTGTCCAGCGTCTCTTGGGTCAGTAGTGTTCCAGACGTCTGTGTAGAGTTACTCAACATCAGCTGAGCATCTGCAGACACTGAACTGCTGGAATTGAGCTCCACTGACTCTGACTGAAAATGATATGTTCTGTATGTTGATAGACTGTGAATCTGCTCAGGTGATTGATCGTCTTCGCTACTGGACGGATTCTCAGTCACCTGAAAGCAAGCGGAATTCTCGGTAGGAATAATATACACTATGCTTTCACGAGCATTCTAAGAATTGTGCAGTGTTGCCAGATTGGGCGGGTTCCAGCGCAATTGAGCTTTTTTTTTCGTTTTTTGATCGTGCTGGACCAGAGAAAAAAATGGCAATTGTGCCGGTGTACAAAAAATTGGGAAGGTTTTTGAAAATGACTGACGTTTTTGAACATTTTCAACACTTTGAACACGTATAATTAAGAATTGGGTTGTTTCACCTCATATTATGTTTGTTTTGATGCATTCATAATAAATCCATGCTTCTGTTTATGCTTCATTTGTTGTTTGCTCATCTGGATTTAATTTCATATATGTATGTACACATGTAAGTTGAGTTTAATTGGGTTGGGGTCCACTTGTGACGTAATAATATACACTATGCTTTCACGAGCATTCTAAGAATTGTGCAGTGTTGCCAGATTGGGCGGGTTCCAGCGCAATAGAGCTTTTTTTTCGTTTTTTGATCGTGCTGGACCAGAGAAAAAATGCCAATTGTGCCGGTGTACAAAAAATTGGGAAGGTTTTTGAAAATGACTGACGTTTTTGAACATTTTCAACACTTTGAACACGTATAATTAAGAATTGGGTTGTTTCACCTCATATTATGTTTGTTTTGATGCATTCATAATAAATCCATGCTTCTGTTTATGCTTCATTTGTTGTTTGCTCATCTGGATTTAATTTCATATATGTATGTACACATGTAAGTTGAGTTTAATTGGGTTGGGGTGCTGTGAAAAAAAAAAAAACACTACAAAGGGGGGCCATGCTTTCAAAAAGTTTGGGAACCACTGGTCTACCATAGTGATCATAATACAGTAAATCACTTTTTTGACTTGACTCTTCAAATAAAAACTTAACGTCAGCAGGTGGCGACAAGTGGCTGTTAGAATCAGAAAGTTCTTTATTGCCAGGTAGGCTTCAGAATCACGGTATCCATACCGTGAAAATAAAATAATAAAATAAAATAATAAAATAAAATTAAATAGAATTATTTAATTTTATTTCATATTAAATAAAATAAAATAAAATAAAATTAAATTAAAAAATAAATAAATAAAATAAAATAAAATAGTGATTCTCCATTCACAATGTATGCAGAATTGTGAATGTCATGGTCATTTATCCACATGTAATGAAAACAAATAAATGACTTTAATTTAAAAGATAAAGCATCAGCGATGTGGTCACATGAGCCTCAGTATGTATAAATGTATGGGGGCGGGGCTAAACCCCTAATCTATCCCAACCTAGCAACACCCCTGATTCCACCTGTGGTAGGAAATGTCTTTAAATAACTGTTACTCTGAAATCAGAGCACACTGAATGACAATTGAAATCAAATATGGGTCTATGACACCTGCATCGGCATGTGCATACAGGTCTGACCAGGACTTTGCAACTTTTATACTGTCCAGACTGGTATTCTCTCTCTCTCTCACACACACACACACACACAAATACGTTGTGTTTCCATGTTTTTTGGGGACATTCCCTAGGAGGAATGGTTTTCATACTGTACAAACTGTATTTTCTATCACTCTACACCAACCCTGTACCTAAACCTACCCATCGCAGGAAACTTCCTGCATTTTTAGATTTTCAAAAAAAACTTTTGTATGATTTATAAGCTTGTTTTCTCATGGGGACCTAAAAAATATCCCCACAAGGCCAACATGTACTGGTATTACTATCCTTGTGGGGACATTTGGTCCCCATAACATGATAAATACCAGCTACACACACACATTCAACTAATTTTACTTTTACATATTACCCTATTTCTGACTAGAATCTGAGCATATCACACCAGTCCTCGGGTCCTTACACTGGCTTCCAGTTACATTTAGGATTGATTTTAAAGTACCATTCAGCTAATTTTACTTTTACATATTACCCTATTTCTGACTAGAACCAGAAAATCTGAGCATATTACACTTGTCCTCAGGTCCTTACACTGGCTTCCAGTTACATTTAGGATTGATTTTGCATTTATTTAGCTATTACCGCAGCGGAATCAGCTTCCAGAAGAGATCAGATGTGCTAAAACATTAGTCTCATTTAAATCTAGACTCAAAACTCATCTGTTTAGCTGTGCATTTACTGAATGAGCACTGTGCTACGTCCGAACTGATTGCAATGTATTTTATATATAATCATTTTCTATTCTTAACTGTTTTAAATTCATTTTAAATCAATCATTTTACTGTTGCGATTATTTTTAATGATTATTTGACTTGCTTTTATGTAAAGCACTTTCAATTACCATTGTGTGTGAAGTGTGCTATATAAATAAACTTGCCTTGCCTATTTACTTATTTTACTACACCAAGCTAATATTGTTAAGCAATATATTTTGAGATAATCTTCTTTAAGTAGTCAAAAAAAAAATCTCTGGGAATAATGGAAGCGTACATGTGCATCATTATTTTATTTTTGTAATGGATATGCTAATTAAAACATTTCCCCGTTAGTATTTAAATACATTTTAGTTGTAAATATGAAATAATTTATAACAATTAGGTTAGAAAGAAATACCTTAAAACACGCTTTGAATAGTTTAAAGGTCATGACCACCAATTTATCTGTCCCGAGACTACATTTCCCATACTGCATTGCAATGAAAACAGGAAGAAAGACACCATGAGGAAATATTTCCCCAAAATGAATCAGAGAGCGATGGAGGGATATTGTGGCGTGGAATGAGTCGTGAACACAGCGCATCAGCCAACAGCAGATGGAAGAGATCGAGAGAGAGAGGGAATACGTGTTCCATGAGCTGAACTCTGTGCTGGACATCTCATATGATGGAACGGGCGATGGAGCATTTGAATGTACAGCTGAACCGACTGACGCGTTCTCTGCGTCGCGCGAGGACTGTGGAACTCCCAGAAGGTGAGACGTCACGCGATACAATACAAACATTCTTATTTTTGAGGACTACTGAAGTTGTCAATGCGATGCTTGATACGTTGTAATAATCTCGTCTTCCGGCAGGGATTCCTGTCTAAAGGCCATACACGTTCATCCACCTTTATCCATATATGGCCATTTACTACAAAATACCTCAAATTGTATTTGGATGATTCACACGAAAACACGCCCGTTCATATTCCATAACAAAATCAAATGATGAAGAAGGAAAACAATAAAGAGGTGTTGTGGTAAAAAAAATAAAAATAATTGTAAAAAAAATTAAAAGCAGTAACGTTATGCTTTCTCGGCAGCTCCGCCACTACCAGGTGCAGTTAGAAATGTACTAAAAACAAGCCTATCGCAAGACATCTGGTAGGGGGGGCACCTGGGGTGGCCAGCTAAATTTCAGGGGGGGCCGGTGCCACCCCTGGCTACCACGTAGACACGCCCCTACCTAACAGACCACTCAGATCATTAGGATCGAGTCGGTTAGAAATACCAAGGGTTCACACAAAACAAGGGGAATCTGCTTTTAGCTATTATGCGCATTTATTTAGCTATTACCGCAGCGGAATCAGCTTCCAGAAGAGATCAGATGTGCTAAAACATTAGTCTCATTTAAATCTAGACTCAAAACTCATCTGTTTAGCTGTGCATTTACTGAATGAGCACTGTGCTACGTCCGAACTGATTGCAATGTATTTTATATATAATCATTTTCTATTCTTAACTGTTTTAAATTCATTTTAAATCAATCATTTTACTGTTGCGATTATTTTTAATGATTATTTGACTTGCTTTTATGTAAAGCACTTTCAATTGCCATTGTGTGTGAAGTGTGCTATATAAATAAACTTGCCTTGCCTATTTACTTATTTTACTACACCAAGCTAATATTGTTAAGCAATATATTTTGAGATAATCTTCTTTAAGTAGTCAAAAAAAAAATCTCTGGGAATAATGGAAGCGTACATGTGCATCATTATTTTATTTTTGTAATGGATATGCTAATTAAAACATTTCCCCGTTAGTATTTAAATACATTTTAGTTGTAAATATGAAATAATTTATAACAATTAGGTTAGAAAGAAATACCTTAAAACACGCTTTGAATAGTTTAAAGGTCATGACCACCAATTTATCTGTCCCGAGACTACATTTCCCATACTGCATTGCAATGAAAACAGGAAGAAAGACACCATGAGGAAATATTTCCCCAAAATGAATCAGAGAGCGATGGAGGGATATTGTGGCGTGGAATGAGTCGTGAACACAGCGCATCAGCCAACAGCAGATGGAAGAGATCGAGAGAGAGAGGGAATACGTGTTCCATGAGCTGAACTCTGTGCTGGACATCTCATATGATGGAACGGGCGATGGAGCATTTGAATGTACAGCTGAACCGACTGACGCGTTCTCTGCGTCGCGCGAGGACTGTGGAACTCCCAGAAGGTGAGACGTCACGCGATACAATACAAACATTCTTATTTTTGAGGACTACTGAAGTTGTCAATGCGATGCTTGATACGTTGTAATAATCTCGTCTTCCGGCAGGGATTCCTTTTTATACATACATAATATAAATATATACAGTGCACACATATATAATATGTAAACATAAACTTTTATTTTGGATGCGTTTAATCGTGGTTAATCGTTTGACAGCACTAATATATATATATATA
>NW_015505437.1:132846-144173 GCF_001515645.1 Sinocyclocheilus grahami | reverse complement strand
TATATATATATATATATATATATATATATATATATATATATATATATATATATATAAATACACACACATACAGTATACATTTGGAAAATATTTACATGTTTACATGCATACATTTAATTCATTTTATATATAAATATTTAATATATAAACATAGCATATTTTTCTTAAATATATACATGCATGTGTGTTTTTATACATACATAATATAAATATATACAGTGCACACATATATAATATGTAAACATAAACTTTTATTTTGGATGCGTTTAATCGTGGTTAATCGTTTGACAGCACTAATATATATATATATATATAACTTTAAGAATTGTATTTTCTTTGCAAATGTTCATGTGGTATACTCAAAACAGTCATGCAGGATGTATTTTATATTATATTATTTTATTTTATTATTTGTTATTATTATAAATCTTCCTTAAATATAATTTTGTTCATTTTAGGAGATGTTATGCAAAACTTCAACACATGTGGATGTAAAATATAGACTGAAATGCTCTGACAATGGAAGAACTGTTGCAGTTATTAAAAAAAAATTAAATTACTGATGATGATAATAATAATAGTAACAGTTGATTGGACACATTACATATTGCACACATTGTGAGCCCCCTCACACACTCACATTGTTTTGCCAATCACGTGTTATTTACTCAATCAGGTTAACCTCAAATTTGAATATGCATTTGAATTGAAATCATAAAAATATTGCAAACCATGACAATGTACCCATAATAGCTGATGGTCAACTAATATTAGTGATCGACCGATATTGATATTTTATAACCGATACCAATTATTTGCATGTTTATGTGCACGATAACCGATATTTATTTATTTATAAAGTAAATAAATGATTGAGTGAAGTAAGTCCATACTTCACTTTGGTTTTTCCTACTTTCAGCCATCTTAAAAAAAAGTGTTGAAAATTAGCAGTCTTTCATGTTAAATTTAATCTTCATATTACAATAAAAAACATTTAATTTAAAGCATCAGCAGCAACACTAATATTAACAATAAGCAAAATAAACGTAGAAGGTCTAACGTTTTCAAATGGAGAAAATAAATAAAGGACCGGAGTCGTATCAACTTCATTTTAAACTACAGTTTTAGTAGGTTTATAAGATGTTTAATAGGCTAAAGAGTGAAGAGTAATTCACTGAATAATATTCTCTGGAATATTGAAACATAACAAACAAAACATCGTATTTTATTGCATTTCTCAACTGGAATGCTATATCAGAATTACTAATAATGTTTTTGTCGTTCTAGATTATGAAATGCCTGCTGACAGCGTGGTTTATCTATGCATTTACACTATACTCAAACTGCGATCGCTGGTGGAGATAATAAATAATTAATTTCCATAGAGTTGTATCTATTTAGATATTTATTGGCGAAATAATGATTATATAGTAAATGTTAATACAATTTAGGGGTGTTTTAAACAAGTGAATCCTGTTAAAAGTTACATGCGGTGGCCGTGCTGGAACATTTCCTGAGCATCAACCCGGTGAGTGAACAGCAATATGAAAGCGGCTTCACGAGACTAATGATGAGTAAACATACAACAGAGAGAGAAGTAAATTTTGCGTTTTTAATACATGGCTGTATTATTTAACTCATGCAAAGTTACGTCTTTATTGGGACAGGACTTGACGGATTATCTTCGCGTACGTGACTCCAACTTCATGAGACGATGAGCATATAGACAACAGAGAGCGAATTCAATTCAGCACTTTTATTTCCAACATGCGCCCATTCATGGCTGCATATTATTTAATTCACACAAAGTTACGTCTTTATTGGGACAGGAGTCATGACGGATTATTTTACATGACTCTATTTCTTCGAGCCAAACTGCATAAACTGCATATCAGGCATTTATGTAATACATCTAATTTGTGCATTAATGGCTGTTATGTTAAATAAAGTTTACTAACTACATTAAATTAAGTACCTGTGCACGCCGTTGTTGTTGTCTCCTCTCCCCTCAGACGCCGTGGTGCAATGGCGATCCTGCGCGCAATTCTCAAAACATCCACAAGATGGCGGCGTTTATCGGTGAATCCGATATGACAAAACCGATATCCGATTATTGTAAAAGGCTTAAATATCAGGAAAAATATCGGTAAATCGATATATCGGTCAATCTCTAACTAATATACTCCTTGGCAATATGTTATTGTAGATCAAATATTGAGAAAAAGAGGACTGAGAGAATGCTTACATTAATGTGTTAAAAATGTCCACCACAGAAGAAGAAAACATTGTATGATGCTGGTCACATAGTGTTTTAATTAGGGGTACGCCGATCAGAGAAAGCAGTATCTTGCCGATACCGATCACCGATACCGATCTTTTTAAAGCCTTCTTTTTTATCATTTATAACTATTCTCGAATTGAGAGGTGATACGGGGGGATGGCATCCCCCGGTTGGAAAAAATGACAAAAAGCATACCCTCAGTAACCTCTTTGGATTCATAATGCCTACTATGTAAAACTTATCATGCAAATAACATGTTAAAATTCTCTATTTGTGTTTGTATGATGTATTCTGTACATAAATTGTTAAAATGTTATAATTCACGAATAACGGCGATTGGCCAATCAGAACTCGGTTCTGTAACAAGCTGCGCACAAGCTGAAGCAGGTTTTTGTCATTTTCCGCGCAAAATGGTTCAAGCGCAACTTTTGAAGTTTTTTAAAAAGAAGACAACAGAAAAGGTATGATTTTTCCTTGATTATAATTTAAAGACATTCCCCTGACATAACGTTATTGTGCTGTATGTGTGACTGTGAGCGATTGAGAGACGATAGGAGAGCTGGCATTATCGAGTCATCAACTTCACTGCGAAGTTGTGCATTCACTGCGCGATGAAGCCTATTGGTAGCTTTTTCAGCATTGCAATTATTGTCTTTTATACAGTACAGTAATACAATCTTTCAAAGACATGTTTAAACAATAAAAATAAGCAGCACATTATTCAATGCTTTTTACTTTTGCATTTACTTTAGATTGATATATTAAGTTGCTCAAGCAAGTGGCAAAACATTTAAACTACTTTTCTTACGTTATCACAAACTTACCATTGACAGAAATAGTCAGCTCTACTGCCTTTCCTTTTGCATTGAAATCTTTATTAAATGCAATTCAGTAACCTCTTTGGATTCATAATGCCTACTATGTAAAACTTATCATGCAAATAACATGTTAAAATTCTCTATTTGTGTTTGTATGATGTATTCTGTACATAAATTGTTAAAATGTTATAATTCACGAATAACGGCGATTGGCCAATCAGAACTCGGTTCTGTAACAAGCTGCGCACAAGCTGAAGCAGGTTTTTGTCATTTTCCGCGCAAAATGGTTCAAGCGCAACTTTTGAAGTTTTTTAAAAAGAAGACAACAGAAAAGGTATGATTTTTCCTTGATTATAATTTAAAGACATTCCCCTGAGCAGCGCAGCAATAGACTCGGTCTGGAAACCATCTCTGCACTGCCGCAGACGCACCGCTCGTGGAACGCACTGCCGGACAGCAACGGTGTGCAGTGTGCGCGCTTTATTAATTCGTTAACATGAGCACGGAAAAAATATGCACCACATACGCACTGCAAACGGAGTAATGTGAACCTGGCATTATGTGTGTGCGCTGCGAGTGCGAGTGTGCATGAGCACACGGTCTCCAGGAGAGCGCGCGAGCGCTGAATGGTTAAACACTGGCAAGAAATAAAAAGTAATGCAATTTATAAACTTTAGTGATGATGTGACACTGCCTCGATTGTGCAAGTGACAATTCCTGTGTCAACTGTGCAGCATTGCAGCTCGCTTATAGACAGACGCGATGTGTGGTGATTTGAAGACATTTGCAGATTTTGAGAGAGCGCGTGACTGCAGTTTGTATTTACTTGCATTATCTTTGTGTAATATTTAAATTTGTTTGATATGAGATATGAAGGTGAGTACCTCGCCTTCAGCATTATAATGATTTCACGCGCGCCGGACAGAGACTGAGACGGTGATGCTGCATGTCGTGCCAAACCTCTCATGGCAGCATCATCAGCTTGAGATCGGCCTTTTTAGAGACCGCCCATCAGTCATCCCAACGTGATTATCGGCCGATAATGATCGGTAGCCGAACAATCGGAGCACCCTTAGTTATAATAAACCATTTTTAGTTGCAGGATGTTATTTGTTCAGTGACATGGCTGACAGACATTTTGTGTAAATTGAATCTAAAAACTATATATATATATATATATATATATATATATATATACATACAGGGCTCGAATTGAGAGGTGATACGGGGGGATGGCATCCCCCGGTTGGAAAAAATGACAAAAAGCATACCCTCAGTAACCTCTTTGGATTCATAATGCCTACTATGTAAAACTTATCATGCAAATAACATGTTAAAATTCTCTATTTGTGTTTGTATGATGTATTCTGTACATAAATTGTTAAAATGTTATAATTCACGAATAACGGCGATTGGCCAATCAGAACTCGGTTCTGTAACAAGCTGCGCACAAGCTGAAGCAGGTTTTTGTCATTTTCCGCGCAAAATGGTTCAAGCGCAACTTTTGAAGTTTTTTAAAAAGAAGACAACAGAAAAGGTATGATTTTTCCTTGATTATAATTTAAAGACATTCCCCTGACATAACGTTATTGTGCTGTATGTGTGACTGTGAGCGATTGAGAGACGATAGGAGAGCTGGCATTATCGAGTCATCAACTTCACTGCGAAGTTGTGCATTCACTGCGCGATGAAGCCTATTGGAATACAGTCAAAATGTCCTTATAATTCAAGCAATTAAAGAAAAATTACCCATGTACTGTATGAGTTTTTGTGTTTTGTTATTCATTGCACAAGCTTGAGCTTAAACGCTTGCGTGGTGCATTATGGGATTGAAAGCGGCACAGAGAAAGCATTGAGAGTGGCCGAGAGCATCAAAAAGTTTGGGCATTCCTCGACTTTATGCAAATATTGAGCGAAAAACACCGGGCGACAACCAGTCACTGTGAAAAGAGGAAGATGAAACGCAAACAGGGTGTAAACATCGTTTTTAGAGGTGTGCTCTGCCCTAAATTTGACACGCCCCAAAGCAGTGGCGTAGTAGCGTTGCCAGCAGCACTGAGCGCAGATTTGACGCTGTAGTGGAAACGCACCGTAAGCACCATCGCCCCCTCGGTCCGTTTGCGATCGCGTTTCGGGGGTGGGGGGGTGGGGTGAGAGTGGACCCCCGACTCCCTGGGTCTTGGTCGGTCTGTTCGCCACGGGGCCCGGTTGCACCCCCCTAAGGACGGCCCTGTGTATATATATATATTTATTTTTGTTTGTGTGAGATTATTTATTTACTCTTAATGGATATATGAGGTATTTCTAAAAAAGAAAAAGTTAGAAAAATATAATTATCATCGGTGGACATAAGATGTATGCTAAATTGTCGAAAGCCTCTCCTGACTGTCTGTAATGCATCTGGAAATTGTACTTTTGACTTTGTTCTCTATACTCTTTGTATTCTCTTTATTGTAAAACTGTCATTTCATTTGATCCAGCATATACACTACCCTGATGTATTTTACATTTAAAATACAATTCTCCATTCTCCAAAGCTGTTTGCAAGTTGTTACGGAAAATATATTTGAAAAATGTGTATGTTTTCTTGTAGACAGTGAAACAGCTGTGTACACCCTCATGCCCATGGTCATGGCCGACCAGCACAGGTGAGTGTCACTGTTATGCTTTGAATGCAACTGGAACACAATTAATGACCGAACAAAGGCCAAGACAAACAGAAACACAATAACTTCATTCCCTGTCTAAACAAACCTAAACGAATGCCACCCACTCCTGCAGCTTCCCCAATACTAACCTCTGCTATTTCCAGTACAGTATGTATGACCGGCTCAGTGATTAACTGCTATAAATTTAATGGAAGCTAAAGAAGAGGATGTCAAGCTTAACATCCTCTTTGGGTGGCAGTCGTCTCCTTTAAACTTCCGTCTCTTTGGCCACATAGCTTACTGCAACAATTTTTTTTTGCTCATAGGTCAGTTTCTGAATTGCTTTTAAACTCAAAGTTTGATGTCAACTATGCCTTTGGACGTGTTAAAAGAAGCCTTCTACACATTGCTGCCAAGTAAGTTCTTTTCACATTCTCACAAAATTACCACATTTTCATGTCATATATATATATTTATTCAGATGACCCAAAATGTATATGTTCTCTGGATTTTTTGTTGTTGTATTAGCTGTGGATCGGTAGAGTGTCTTGTCCTGCTGTTAAAGCGTGGAGCGAATCCAAACTATCAGGACATCTCCGGCTGCACACCTCTGCATCTGGCTGCAAGAAACGGGTAAACGGGGGGGGGGCATGATATGAAAGCATATCAAATCACATTTTTTCAACTTCACATTCAACTAAGCGTTTGTGTGTATTGCTTGCAAAAGATGGTTACTGAGAAATGCATTTATGTTGAGTCCCATTAACATTTTTTCCCCCATGTTGTCTTCTGTTTTCACAGACAGAAGAAGTGTATGGGCAGACTGTTAGAGTTCAATGCTGATGTTAATATCTGCAATAATGAAGGTCTCACTGCTGTGAGTATGATGATAAAACTGCACATTTGAGACAGACACACAAAAACAACAACAACAAGAATGATAATAAAAACATCACTATTGAACATTTTCATAGTTATGAATATTACATTTATAAGTAATAGTAAAGTAATCAAAACTGTGAAATAACACTAAAGAAATAAAGTTGCCAATTGCATTTCTTTTTAAACCATTTTTTCATATGCATATGTATGCTGGAAGCCTACTGCTCTACCGACCCACTTTTAAAACAATGATTTTTATCAATATTTAGTAATACATTTAATAAAGGAACTCTTATGAAGGTATTAAACTAATTTTAAGCTTTTGAGCAGCAGTGTTGGGGGTAACGCATTGCAAGTAACGCGAGTTACGTAATCAGATTACTTTTTTTTATGTAACTAGAAAAGTAACACTTTATTAATTTAGAAGGAAATATCAGAGTTACTTTTTTTCAAATAAGTAACGCCAGTTAGTTTGTTTTCCATGTCTTAATTGACAGCTCTGGTGTTGCCATGTTGAAAAAAATCGGGAGTAAGTGCAGAGGCGTTGTGTGCGCTGTGTGAACATGATGCTACTGCAGTTCTAGACTAAATATGAACATGTATTTTAATAAAAACAGTCAAATGCAAACTCAGAATATTACACAAACCTGCAATAATTAAATGTTAAAAAGGCCAAATATAATTTATGGATTTAATCCCATTTTATTAGCCAGCGTCTTTGCTATACCGACCTTCGATTATCCAAATTCAGCCATACTAAGCAAAAATGACACATTTGTGTTAAATTTTTCTTATTGCTGAATAGTGTTGAACTGTTTTCTCGTGCTTCATATTCTTTCTTTATGCAATTTGTTTAAGCAGCACCCTCTACTGTATAGACATGAATTAATATTTCCTTCAGCCTGAGGCGTTGTTCATTTCACTTTTGTTGTGAAAGGGCTTTTACATTTGTAAAATGTGACCCTGGAGCACAAAAGCAGTCTTAAGTCGCTGGGGTATATTTGTAGCAATAACCAAAAATACATTGTATGGGTCAAAATGATTGATTTTTCTTTTATGCCAAAAATCATTTGGATATTAAGTAAAGATCATGTTCCATGAAGATATTTAGTAAATCTGCTACTGTAAATATATTACAACTTAATGTTTGATTAGTAATATGCATTGCTAAAAACTTCATTTGGCCAACTTTAAAGGCCATTTTCTCAATATTTGGATTTTTTTGCACCCTCAGATTCCAGATTTTCAAATAGTTGTATCTCGGCCAAATATAGTCCTATCCTAACAAACCATACATCAATGGAAAGCTTTATTCAGGTTTCAGATGATGTATCAATCTCAATTTCGAAAAATGGACCCTTATGACTGGTTTTGTGGTCCAGGGTCACAAATAATAAATTTTTATATTAAAAACAAACAAGCAAGCCCTGCCCAAATTTAAAAAAGTAATTCAAAAGTAAAGAGAAACATTACTTTCCATAAAAATAAACTAATTAACATAATTAGTTAATTTTTTTAGGGAGTAACGCAATATTGTAATGCATTACTTCTAAAAGTAACTTTCCCGAACACCGTTGAGCAGTAGCCTAGACCATCAGATGCATGAATTTAAACCTAATTGAAACTTAATCTTATTTATTTTACATTAAAACAATGTCTTATATATATATACAGTGGGTACGGAAAGTATTCAGACCCCCTTAAATTTTTCACTCTTTGTTATATTGCAGCGTATTTTTTTTTTTTTACTAATAGTAGAAGTGCTGTTTACTTGTATTTTATTCTTTGTCATTCTTTCATGTCATTAGATTCATTGGCTGTCAGTGAATGGAAGGACAGAGCTACTTCATGACCTGGTGCAGCATGTGTCTAATGTGGACGTGGAGGACGCCATGGGCCAGACAGCCTTACATGTGGCCTGCCAGAATGGACACAAGACTGTACGAAATCTCTCTGTCTTCACAGCTTGCACACTTGCACTTTGTAGTTTAAAAATGATATATATATTTTTTTGTAGTTTCGTTAAGGTTCATGTGATGTTTTTGTTTCTCACAGACTGTGCAGTGTCTTCTGGACAGCGGAGCGGACATCAACAGGCCCAATGTATCTGGAGCCACTCCACTCTATTTCGCCTGCAGGTGAGCAGCTAACCATCATCAACCCCGGCACTACCAGCTGCCAACACAAACGTACAATGTTTAGCATGATTACTGTATATTTCACTCCGGCCTGGACTGGAAATGTATGGTCAACAATTAGAATGTGGCCCCTTAAGAAAATTAACTTCCATTCAGTGACTGAATCTGGATGCTTTCTGACTACACAAGAAACATAATTAGGATAATCAGGGGTTTGTACAGATATATACAGTATATATATATATATATATATATATATGCACGGAGTAACGTGAGATGCGTTTAGCTGTATACGCATACATTTTGTATCTTATAGGCGTTTCGTCCAGACGGGTCCGGCGTTTTTGGAGAGTGAAACCGATATTTTTTGAAACCGGGTCCCAGAGTGTATAAATCTGAAAACGCCGCCCTTGCATTTTCGTGTGGACAGCGAATCCGTATATTTTCTGAAACTATGACGTCATCAGCCCACGTCTCACCCCTAGTCAGACACCGCTACGTCACGTAACAGCAACAAAAACATGAACAAACACTGAACGATTGTCTTTTTATTAACTAACATTAACACAGATTAATAAATGTATTGTTCCATGTTTGTTTTTTATAGCGCACGCAAGGTTTATGCGCATAGTCCAAGTCTGAGACACGTTTAGCTGTATACGCATACATTTTGTATCGTATAGGCGTTTCGTCCAGACGGATCCGGCGTTTTTGGAGAGTGAAACCGATATTTTTTTAAACCAAGGTTTATGCGCATAGTCCAAGTCGTCTTATCCGTTTTTAGTGTATCTTTGTGGCAGAATTACAGCGCCACATGCTGGTCTGGCATGTATACTACATCGTTTTGTGTCAGTTTCGTGGTTTCGTGTGGACGCAGATATTTCTTGAGACGAGGTGAAAAAAAAGATAGGATAGGGAAAGCTCTGGCTTCGTGTGGACGTAGCCTGAGAGTGCAGCTTTGGATACACTCACATGAGCTCGGTTGCTGAGCAACAGCACTCCATCCGTCTCGTTTTGATTACATTTTGCAACTGATATCAGTCCAAGCAAGGCTGGTGATGATGCGATCAACACTAACATGCCTCACAACAGATAATTAAAGAGTAATTAAACATACGCTTGAAAGGCTTTTAAAACATGGAATCTGGGCCTGTTCTGACTCTTGCAATTCCATGCCAATTTTTGTGATGCTTACATGTTGTAAATCAACCATACACATTTGTTCCAGATGACTGGAATAGCTAGAAAAGTCATGTACATCTATTGGTTATAAAAATGGAATCACTAAAAAACATGAAGCTCTTAAAACCTCTGGAATCTTGAAAATAAATTATTATTGTTATTAAAAATTATTACAAATTTTACCGACATATCGCGCAAGACTTACTGATATAGCAATTATAATGAAACTTTATGTGGAGTACTACTTGCACATTTCTAAATATTAAGCCTAAAATGTGTTTTAATATTGCTGAGAATTGTATGGTCTTTCAATAATATTGTCTTTAAATGCAAGATATTTAAAGTGCGCCTAAAGTATACTTGCAATAGTTCCACTTTAGCACAATCAAATATACTTCAGTATATTTTTAGTTGGACTTCAGCACTACTTCCACACTATTAAAGTGCATGAAGTACAAAATAAATTGCTCCAATTTAGCAGACTTTAAGTATACCAAAAGTACAATTGCAGGGTATTTTTATTAAGTGCATACATGTAAAGGTATTTGTAGTATACTTAGCATGAAATAAATGTATTTCAAATATGTTTTAGTATATTGATTTTTCACTAGAGTAGGCCTTGGGGGGCCTTTCAATATTGTAGGCAAAAACATTGACAACTGTTGGTAAAAATATTTTTCTCATCCAGTTTAATGACACAGTCATTTGAAGGTAACTCCTTGCCCATTTTACGCAACCGTGCATGTTATGCATATTTGCTTATTGCCATAAATTTGTATTACTTGTGTGCTACATCCAAGCCATTTTAGTTCGTTTTTGGCACATTTGCCTTAAAGGGGTCATATGATGCGATTTTATGTTTTCCTTTCTCTTTGGAGTGTTACAAGCTGATTGTGCATAGATAAGATCCCTGAAGTTGCAAACACTAAAGTCACAAACCCAAAGAGATATTCTTTATCAAAGTTAAGACTTTGCCACGCCCCCCTAAAACGGCTCGTTCTAACACGCCCCCACATATCTACCTCACTATGTGGAAATATTTGCGTAATGCGCCCAAATGTGCATGCAAAGAAAGAAGGCGTGGTTTCAGTAACCGCAGTTAGTGTTGAAGCAGCATGTCAGGGAGACGCTGTGTGTTTCTAGGCGAAAGCAAAAGCACTTTATTTGGCCTTCCGAAAGTAGATGCATTTAGGAATATTTAAGATGACTTGCAACAGAACAGCAATGCATTTTATAGACGACCGTTTCGTGAAGGTCATTCTGACTTTGCTACGACAATCTAGCGCTTCTGAATGAGCTACTGTTTTGTTATTAGTTTAAGTATTTGCTATTGACTGTTCAAATGCGGAGTTTTGCGCATTGTGTGTGTGTGTGTGTG
>NW_015505437.1:132202-132492 GCF_001515645.1 Sinocyclocheilus grahami | reverse complement strand
AATGATCTTTAAAAAAGCATCATATGACCCCTTTAATATTAATGGTGGAGAGAGGCGGGAAGCAACAGAAGATTATAGAGAGAAACAGGATTGGGAAAGGACCTCACGCTGGGCCTTGAACTTGATCCAAGACATTTGGATGGCTTTGTGTTAGGATCAAACGCAAATCTGTTATTTACTTAGAATCTTGAATTTCACTTATTCAAATCTGCCAGGTTCAATTAAAGGGGTCATATGGTGCTTTTTTTAAAGATCATTATTTTGTGTATTTGGTGTAACAGAATATGTTG
>NW_015505437.1:110225-132142 GCF_001515645.1 Sinocyclocheilus grahami | reverse complement strand
TCTCTCTCTCACACACGCGCGCACACACACACACACACTCTCACGCACACACGATGTGCAAGACTCCACATTTGAACAGTCAGCAGAAGTGCCAGATTGTCATAGCAAAGTCAGAATTACCTCCTCTCCTAGGTTCACGAAACGGTCGTCCATAAAATGCATTGCTGTTCTGTTGTAAGTCATCTTAAAGATTCCTAAACGCATCTACTTCCGGAAGGCCAAATAAAGTGCTTTTGCTTTCGCCTAGAAACACACAGCGTCTCCCTGACATGCTGCTTCAACACTACTGCTGTTCCTGAAACCCCGCCTTCTTTCTTTGCCTGCACATTTTGGCGGCATTATGCTAATATTTCCACATAGTGAGGTAGACATGTGGGGGCGTGTTAGAACGAGCCGTTTTAGGGGGGTGTGGCATAGTCTTAACTTTGATAAAGAGTATCTCTTTGGATTTGAGACTTTAGTCTTTGCAACTTCAGGGATCTTATCTATGCACAATCAGCTTGTAACACTCCAAAGAGAAAGGAAAACTTGAAATCGCATCATTTGACCCCTTTAAGACTTCTTTGTTTACGTGCACTCAGAAGTAGGATCTAAACTTGTTCACACATGGATGGAAGATATTGATATGCATGCAATTTACAAGCTTCATTGTATTGCAGTCATGGTCAGAGGGACACTGCACAGATACTGCTCCTCAGGGGAGCCAAGTATTTGCCAGACAAGAATGGGGTTACACCGCTTGACCTGTGTGTGCAGGTGAATGCAGCACACCTATATTATATTCACTCATATGCAGGATACTAAAGCTCATGTGTAACTATTTTTAGGGTGGTTATGGCGAAACATGTGAAATTCTCATCCAGCACCATAGCAGACTGTTTCAGACACTGATACAGATGACTCAGAATGATGACATTAAAGAGAACATGGTACGCCTCTTTTTCTTATTTATGTTTCTTGATGAGTTTATGTACATGAGTGTCTTTTTACATGTTGTATATTATTTTTTTTAAGCTAAGGCAGGTTCTAGAATATGTTTCACAGCAGAGTGACTCCAGCTACCAAATGATCTTGACCAGCTTGGCTGACGTGGCCACCACAAACGGACATAAACTGCTGAGGTGTGTCTCAGGTTATCCACATTTCTTGAGAAATTGTATTATGTAGAACTTTATGCAAATCTATTTCTCATTCTGTTTCCATTAGTTTGTCCAGTAACTTTGAGTTCCAAACAAAGAGTTTGCTCCGAATTGTCCGGATCTTCTGTCATGTGTTCTGTCTTGGACCGTCCTGCCCAAACAACGGGAATGACATGGGTTACAACGGAAACAAGACACCACGTAACCAGGTTTTTAAGGTCAGTGGGCATTGCATTGCCAACAAAGTACACTCAGTATTAAAATCTGAAAATCCATCATAAAAATATGAACTTTAAACATGTTTAAAATGATGATTTATGATGGTCTCTAGGGTGGTCTATAATGGACATATTTTGCCACTAACAAAGTATTATCAAAAGTCTGTTTGCAAGGATATAACAGTGTCAGCAAAGATGCTTTAAAAAAAATAAAAGTAAACTTTTTTGGTGAGTCTTTTTTAATTTTACATAAATTCAAACTTTAATTATTTTAAATTATTGAAAAAAATAAAAGAAAAACATACATGGGTCAAAGACGAAAAAGGGTTTAAGCATAAAAACAATAACTGTAATACTGCTTTAAATTGTTGCTCCCCCCCAAAAAAAAAAAAACATTTAATTGCAATTTTGTTTTTCTGAGCAAAAATAAATATACATTTTTCCCTGATTTACAGAAGACACCCACTAAAATGTCATTCAGTGTGACAATCTTGTCAGGCATATTTACAACAAAAATCTATTTATGACATATTAAAAGACTAATTACTTTCACCCCAAATACTAATTAGTTGTAATTTTACATTTAAAAAATTTGCCACTATCCTAGGTTTTGCCCATTTGTCAGTAAGATTGTTTTACTCATTTAAAACACAGTCAAATTTAATATGCTCCCTTATTCTTTTATATATTTTAATTAGTGGTGTCAAAATTAGCGCGTTAACGCAGGCGATTAGCGCAGACAGTAAGATTTTTTTACTCATTTAAAACAGTCAGATTGAATATGCTCCCTTATTCTTTTATATATTTGAATTAGTGGTGTGAAAATTAGCGCGTTAATGCAGGCGATTCATTTTTTTCAATTTAACGCGTAAAAAATATTTAACGCAATTAACGCAGGGGCGGGGCTAGGGTTGGCCACTCCACTCACAACTGCTGCTTCTGTCACTTTTTCTCTTGACAAGAAGTGCATTTATTCAGTCGCAGGTACTGTGCTCGCAGCACGTGATCTTCAATTGCACGCACAAAGGTGCCGACGCACACTGTAGCCTGTATCCTTTCATAGCAAAGCGCGAAATAAACTATGTGCATGCAATGTCATGGTCATAGTTAAGTCATGAAGTTACCAAAAAGGCGATTAAAGCAGCCTTAAAACTGTGCATGCATGTAATATATTTTATATGAGTCACATTTAAGAACATGTCTCTGAAATGGTTTTCAAAACTGTCCTGGAGCAGCCCAGCACTGTCTCACTCATGTAACGCACCCGATTTAACTCGTCAGCTCATTAATAGAGACTTTAAGACCTGAAGTGGGTCAGAAAAGGTCAAAACAGTTGAGAGAAATATGATGCTTGTCAGAGCCGCATCACGTTCAGCAGCGGCAGCTCTTAAAGAAATAACAGCCAAAATAACCTAATAACCAGCTGCTGTGATGCCTATTAATCAAATGACAAAAAAAGAGGAAAAAAACATTTTGTAGCTTTAAGGATTCATCTATATTTAATTTAGAATTTAGTGTTTGATAACTTCAATTTCAATATCTGTATATTTCTGCTGAAGGGCACAGGTAAATATGACATTTATTGTAATGGGTTTATTGTTTTAAGTTCACTTAAATTAGAAGTTATATTTTAAAGTCTAATACACTTTAAAATTGATAGCTCTCAATTATACTGTAATGTTGAATGGCTATAGTCAATGGTTAAATATTAGGGGGGGGGGTGCAATTTTATAGAGAAATCAGTATTGGTATCATTGATACTGGCCTTCAATCATAAAAAAATATGCCATTAAACAAATATTTAAAAATATACTGTCTTTATGTTGTTTGTACATTAATTTGAAGATTGAATGTGAAATTATTGCAATATAAAACAATATTTAAAAACTTTAATGTTAGGTGGGATTAATCGCGATTAATCGTGATTCATTTCAGAAAAATGTGCGATTAGTTAGTTTTTTTTATTTTTATCGATTGACGGCACTAATTTTAATATGTACACGTCAGAATAAGCATGTTGTTTGAATTTTTACATCCATATTGTGTTACACTGAATGACGATGTAACATTATTTCAACCAAATTTTGACATTTTATTCTCCAAAAACCTTTTATTTATTTGAAACCTTAAAAGTAGACACTTTACTTACATTTAATGTGCTTTCTATGAACATAAAATCACTTTTGTAATTTAGTTTTTTATGCGGACATCTTAACGTCTTTGACCCACATACATACAAAATGCTATCTATTGTATGAAACTGACCAGAAATGTTATTTCCAAACGCAGTTATGCAGAATGCAGTTAAACACAATAACTAATGAGATTGTGAAAAGCATTCTATTTTACTTATATTGCGAAAAGGACTTTACTTTCTGAAAGGCCAAAAATGCTCATAGTTGAAACAATATCTGTACGTCAGTAAACATTTTTTGACTGATGATCCTTTCAGTCTGTGTTTTTATAGAGACTATTTAGAATAATTGATTTGCGGAAAGTCATGAGACAAGGTTTCAAATAAGTCCAATAAAGTCAGATAGATATTTACAATGTCATAGACTAGAGAGTGTATTTCTAAAAATCAATATATCACATCACCCTAGTGTCAAACACTGCAAAGATGGGCATGCAGGCTGCTGTAGAATGGAATAGTCTCTCACAATTGGAAATAGCAAAGCTGTCTCACAAAGCTCTGGTCTTGTACAGCACATCTGTGTTGAAGTGATGTTCTCTCGTGTTGCTGTCTAGCCTCTGGAGCTGTTGTGGCACTCTCTTGATGAATGGCTGGTCCTCATCTCCACCGAGCAGGATAAGGAGAGCACAGACGCAACAACCTCATCCTCAGGAAATGACATTGCGTCACTCTTCCTGAAAAAGCAGGAGGTCGACCCTTCTGTTTCCAGCGAAAATCCCCCACTGTTGCTGGACGCCAAGTCAGTGATGAAGACGCCGGAGGGCTACGTCGATGGTCAGGATGTCATCTCTATGATAGCCAATCGCCTGAGCGCTGTGATCCAGGCTTTCTACATGTGCTGTTCCTGTCAGATGCCACACGGGTAAGACTGACCTCAAACTTAAACGTTTCGGTAACACTTCAGTATGGGGACCAATTCTCACTATTAACTAGTTGCTTATTAACATGTGTAAGGGAAACAGGTCAATTTAGCTCAAAGGGAATTATTTTTGATTTGATAGGGAATTTGAACAGAATCTTTACGGCTGATCACTGAGTCGGCCAGCGATTCATTGAACGAGCCGTACAACATCAAATCTGCATGGATATTAATATCCAAAATATAGTGAAAACACTATTTATTAGCACAGTAACAAGATCGGCAGTTTAAGACATTAACTTGTAAGCACAAAACACAAGATACTTCTTGTTTCAATATAAATAAGGCTTTATTGGATAAATCTAAGACATGTAAACTAATTTAACACAAGCATATGCACTCATACATCCACACAAGTTGCATAAAGAGAAAAAGTGAGGAAAGAATGAGTTTAAGAGAGTGAAAATGTGAAATCCCAAGTTTATAGCAATATGTGCAATTGCATAGACCTGAACAACAATCAATCATTTAAGTAACCCTCACATTGAGTTCCTCAATGAGGCTAAAACTTATATTAAATGCACCAGTTCAGCTAGAATCTGGAGGTACTTGCGTTGCTTGTTTAAGGGTTCCCTTGTTGTTGTCGTAGTTGCAGAATGGGGTTTCACAAAGTTGCTGATTGGCTGGAAGTTCAGTAGCCGTTGAAGTGACGTCTTGGGAAGCCAATGGTTGGGCTTTGGCTGAAGATGCGGAGTTGTGGGCTGGTTGAAGTTTTGAGGCGGTCACAGACTCGAGGTGAACTCAAAGGCACGGCGTTGCGGCAAAAGTTAACTCGGAACACGAAACTATCAACGGAAAAGAAACTAAAGTAAAAGAGTAAAGTTTGACGACACTAGGTGGCGTTTCTCCTCATGGTTTTAGAGGAGCTGCTGGTATGCAAGCCAGAGCATGCTGGAACGGCGCTCGAAGAGTTCACGGGCAAAAAGCTATGGCTAAAAACCCTAATGCAAAAAGCGATGACTAAAATCATAATTTGATGGTGTCCTGAGTGTATAAACTGGGCTGTTGGACACATCCCAAATGATGTCTTGACCAATTAGACATGGTCTTAGCTCGGGGTGTTGCTATGTTTCTCCTCCCAATACATAAATCAACATGTTATCTTATCAGTCACATGGTCCGAATTTTCCCACTCTTGCAGTGTATAATTTGGGCATGATTTCTATAACAAGAATATAATACATTTTACAAAGTACTGATTGATAGAAACGTGTAAAGCATGCCAATTCAAACTCATTCATACCCAACATGAATATAATCTTATAAACTATTCAATAGTCATTCAAAATACATGATTAATCAAATGTGTGGGTTACATAAATAATATGGAGTTATGCATAGAAATGATTAGTTGCTCATAAGTCCTTTTTAGCATAATTTAGGTGCATATATACATGGAAAGGCAGTTTCTGTGCAATTCTGTGAATGTGTTCTGTCAGGAACAAAGAGGTTAAAGGTCTCAAAAGGAATCTCAGTCTGGTTCTTGTCCTGGTTGGGGGAAACCACCTAATGAAGTCTTTAGCTCCTGGTTTCTATCATGGATTTATATGTGATTGTCATGCTGTGCTTCTCTTTGACCATTAATCTTGGTTACTTGCCCCAAATTTGACAAACTCCTTCCTGAGTTGGAATGATCAATTATTCAGTTATTTTGTTTTAATGCTGTGAGCTGCTCAAAGCTGCTAGTTGGTGGACGTGCTTCAGACTGGCTGGCGCTAGGGTATCGTGGACAGATGTATGATGTTGTCTTGTTATCCTGGGCCTCGTTGTGGAATTTGGCTCTTTGGGTTGTTCCAACACCAATCTGATCGAATCCTAAATTTTCTGATTCTCTCTGATACCCCACACATGCATATTACTACCATATTTACTGTTTACGAGTACTTATAAAGCACATATTCTGCATGACCATATTCTACATCTTAATCCTACCCAATACTTAAACTGAACTATCTTACTAACTATTAATAAGCGGTAATTAGGAGGTTATTTAGACGTATAAAAGTCGTAATTAATATTTAGTTAATAGTGAGAACTGGACCTTCAAATAAAGTGTGACCAAAGTTTATTTGCACTTCACACAGACAATTTTAGAAACTAAACTGCAGAGAACAGCTTGTTCAGAAATCTTGAAACTTTTGAGATCTCGACCATGGACCATTGCTGAGGTCATGGGTTTGATCGTCAGCAGGAACACACATGGTGACAAAATGAATGGCTTGAATGCACTGTAGGCCGCTTTGGATAAAAGTATTGATAAAAGCATGTGAACTTTATAAGTGGAGCTAAAAGCTAGAGAAGTGCGGAATGTGACCCCTGTAAAGTTCATGGGAAGTACTGGAGAACCAAGATGAGTGTTTTAATAGACGTGTGCTCATGAGCTCATTCGGCGTGAGTGTTCATAATGTCTCTTCACCCCGACCTCACTGCCTCTCTAATGATAATGTTATTAGACCATTAAATCACTCTTTAATTAATGCATAATTTATAGACTCTCATGGGCAAGTCTGAGACCCTGCACACTCTTATTTCATTTTCATTTTTCTTCTCTGATATCTAGCATGACCTCCCCTCGATTCATCGAGTTTGTCTGTAAGCATGATGAAGTGCTCAAGTGTTTTGTGACAAGGTAAGTCAAGGGCATTTATTCATGGTAGTTTTTGATAGTTTTTAAAATCTTTTCTTAAAGGAATATATATATACTGTATGTGTGTGACCCTGGACCACAAAACCAGTCTTAAAGGGATAGTTCACCCAAAAATTAAAATGTGATGTTTATCTGCTTACCCCCAGGGCATCCAAGATGTAGGTGACTTTGTTTCTTCAGTAGAACAAAAAAACTAAGATTTTTAACTCAAACCGTTGCAGTCTGTCAGTCATATAATGGAAGTGAATGGGAATCACGGCTTTGAGAGTAAAAAAAAACATACACAAACAAAACCAAATTAAACCCTGCGGCTCGTGACGATACATTGATGTGTGAAGACACGAAACGATCGGTCTGTGTAAGAAACTGAACAGTATTTATATCGTTTTTTTACCTCTGATTCACCGCAATGTCCGAACTGTCCTGAGCTCATGACGCAATGTCCGAACTGTCCCGGCGCTTGACGCATTTTCTTCTTCTTGCTTTACGGCGGATCGCAGACTTATAAGTGCATTACCGCCACCTATCTCTCAAATGGACCATTGACACTCCTAATTGAGATTGTAGATAGAGTGTCCATGGTCCATTTGAGAGATAGGTGGCGGTAATGCACCAACTTTAAAGGTGATTTTCTCAATATTTCGATTTTTTTGCACCCTCAGATTCCAGATTTTCACATAGTTGTATCTTGGCCAAATATTGTCATAACAAACCATACATCAATGGAAAGCTTATTTATTCAGCTTTCAGATGATGTATAAATCTCAATTTAAATTTTTTTTATTTATTATTTTATTCAGCATGGACATATTAAATCACAGTTTCCACAAAAATATGAAGCAGTACAACTGTTATCAACATTTATAATAAAAAGAAAAGAAAATCAGCATATTAGAATGATTTCTGAAGGATGTGACACTGAAGACTGGAGTAATGTTGAAAATTCTGCTTTGCCATCACAGGAATGAATTACATTTTAAAATATATTAAAATAGAAAACACTTACTTAAAATTGTAATGATATTTCACAATGTTACAGGTATTAACTGTATTTTTGTTTAAATAAATGCTGCTTTGTTAAGCATAAATCTTTCAAAAACATTAAAGTCTTAATGACCCTGAACTTTTGAACAGTAGTGTATGTGGTATATTCAAAGTTTTCTGAAGTCACGTGTGATGAACAAAATTCTTGAGACTTAAACAGGTCATATGATGTGATTTCATGTTTTCCTTTGTCTTTGGAGCGTTGCAAGCTGTTCGTGCATATATAAGATCTGTAAAGTTGCAAAGATTAAAGTCTCAAACCCAAAGAGATATTCTTTCCTAAAGTTAAGACTCATCCACGCCTTCCTAAAACACTTCATTAAAACACGCCCCCACATATCTACGTCACTGTGTGGAACACCGCCCAAATATTTACGCAAAGACAGAAGGCGTAACTTTTATTCTCGCTGAATGTTTCCAAATATGGTAAGGGACGTAACATTTCAGTCACACGCTTGAGATATTCAGCCAATCACAACACACTGGATAGCTGGCCAATCAGAGCACACTGCGCTTTTCAGAACGATGAGCTTTGTAAAAATCGACGCGTTTCAGAAAGGCGGGGCATAGGGGAGCAACAATAATGTACGGTATGTGGAAAATAAAATGTGTTTTTTGAACCTTAAACTATGTAAACACATTGCATTACACCAAATACACAAAATAATGTTCTTTTTAGCAATGTCATATCATATGACCCCTTTAAGCACAATAATGAACACTAAGCATCTCCTCTACTGAAGCTTGCGTCCATTCTCGTACTTACTAAATACCAATTCTGGTTGCACCAATGCTAGATGCACTATGATAGGGCTGCATTAAAATCAATTCAAAATTTATTAAAAAAAATTATAAAACATCCACGAGTTTGGAATGACATGAGGATGGGTAAATAATAAAGTTTAATTTTCAGGTAAACTTTTCTTTTAACCTTAAGTTTAGGATTAGTGGTGTGTTTGTATGTGTGCACATAAATGTGTTTAGACCTACAATATACTGTACTTGTAAAACACTTTCTCACTATTGCTCATTTACTGTTCCCAGGAATCCCAAAATCATCTTCAACCACTTCCACTTCCTGCTGGAATGTCCTGAGCTCATGTCCCGCTTCATGCATATTATTAAAGGACAGGTAAGCATGATGAGAGACTGAAATAGCTCTTGGAGTTGATGTACAATTTGCTAATGAGATCCTGTCCCTGATTTGGACTTCATCAGGGCTCCTCAGCTCCCAAAGGGCCTGAACAACTTTTGGAGTTACGATGAAATCAAATTCGAGCCTATTTAAGAATCAAGAATAAAATATTTGCCTTCATAATATTTCATCTAAATGCATTAGAGGTATAGATACTGTATGTTTGATAAACTAAAGATTACCATTACATGAAAATTTGAATTTCAATTCATTTTAATACAACAAATGTCTGTATCTCTCTTCTTAAAATGGTGATCCTGGTGCTGTCCCATATCTTATCTTCTCAATGTATTATCAGTTCAAATTATGACACTGCTGTATGATTTTAATATATGAATACAGTTGCGTATACAATTTTAGTGAAAAGAAAAGAGGTAAACTTACTTGCTGTGTTTTTATGCAGGGCTCTGTTGCAAGATGATTTTCCACCTATTACAAAACTAATATTAGTTTCAACCCTAGTGTAGTTTTTATTTGAGTAATTTATCCTTCATTTGTAAAACTCACAGAATCTCACAAATTAGGGTGTCTATAGATATTCTAATAGGGTTACTGAGTAATATTGTCAAAATATAATGTCAAAAATAAAATATTGACCCACCTAGTTTTTGCCTAGCTCTGTTGCCAGATGATTTCCACCTATTACAAAACAATTTTTTTAACAATTGTATTGTTCAAGAATTGAAATCATTGAACAAACTAGCTAGGATCTAGTGAGTGACAATTTAATTTAGACTTAGTTGTTAACCCTGGTGTTTTTTTTTTATAGTAATATTTTTATAAATGTATCAATTTAATTTTGATAGAAATCACACCAATTAGTGTGTAAAAACTGTACCCATGCTAATATGATATAAATTGCAAACCTCGTAAAAGAAAATGGCTCGTATAATATTTAGTTTGACCTACTGAAGTTGTATTCAGTATCCTTGTGTGAAATATGTTTCTGGCCTAAGGATTCATCTAGGATGCAAGTGCAATAGGGTTTAGTGAATGTAGTAATTTTTTTTAATAGGTCTTTGTTTACCTCTCTTCCTTAGCCATTTAAGGACAGGTGTGAGTGGTTTTATGAACATCTTCTGGCTGGACAGCCAGACTCGGATATGGTGCACCGGCCAGTTAATGAAAATGATATTCTTCTTGTTCACCGAGGTAGAAGAATGTCTTCATTATCTGTTCAAAGGTTGCTTCATCTTTCAGGCTTCACCTCCTTCATTAATTTTTTATCATTGTATTTCAGACTCAATATTCCGAAGCAGCTGCGAGGTTGTGTCCAAATCCTCCAATGAGAAACTCAAACAAGGCATTGCAGTGCGGTTTCATGGTGAAGAGGGAATGGTAAGATTGAACATGTCTTCTGGGAATCTCTTCATCTCAAATCTTTTGCAGGGCTCGCAAAATTTCTAAATCCCTGGTAGCCCTTCGTGCAGGTACTCTTCTTCAGATTTTGGTAGCCCGAAAAATGAATTTAACTAGCCCAAAAAAAAAAAAAAGACCTTTTTTTAAATATAGAAAATCAGATAGGAGTTTAAATGTCAATCACAAATATTTTCAATACACAAATATCAACAAAAATTTTATTTAAGGCAATTTATGACCCATTTTAAGAGCTGCACAAGTAAAATGAACACCGTGTGAGTGGGGTTGAACAATGTCTATGGTAACACAGTATTGAGCCATAAAATTACATGATTTACAGTTCAGATACAGGTTTTCACAAAAACACAAATCTTATACAACAGCATTTCAGCCTTTAGACCGTTTTTATGAAAAGGGATAAAGCAAGCATATAAATTGTCAATTTAAAATGTATAAATATTACTGTCTTAAAGGGGTCATATGATGCTTTTTTTAAAGATCATTATTTTAAACTTGCAGTCGCTGATTCGGAAGCGCCAGATTGTCATAGCAAATTCGGAATTTACTTTTTTTTTTTTTAGTTTCGATTTTTAGAAGACACATTAACTTTTTTCTCATTTACAACTCTGTGTTTGCTGCGTAAAAACATGAGTTGATATTTGCATTGATCTGACCATAATCACAAAGAAAGGCTTATTGGAAATGCAAATTCATTCTTTGCCACGAGGTGGCACTTTAGGAGCGCTGAAATATTGCGGTTTCCCCGGTAATGGCTGCACACAAAGCAGCTCCGCACTCATAAACGCTGCTTTATCTGGAATTATAGGTCAAATGAAATTAAAATGCCAACGACACGTTTCTGAGGACAGTCGGTTCCCTTCAGATACATTCAAATAAAGACATCCGCGCCGCGTTTTGACTTGAAACGTGAAGCGCTCATATTTATTCAATGACGTCATTGCCTTTTGAAGTTTAATTCAGACGTATCGCGACGCTTGTCTTTCTGTCCCCAACTGTAAGACCTCTTGAAATTATACTTAAGACGTTTCTTATACCATTTAACATATTTAAAACTTTTTATGGCCTTACGTTTGGTGCAACTCACTTTAGGAGTTTTTAAGGACCCGCGGGAGATCTGCATTTAAGGTAGCCCATCGGGCAGAGTGGTGATACATTTTGATAGCCCGACTGGAAAACAAAATAGCCCCGGGACATCGGGCTAGCGATTTTGCGAGCCCTATTTTGGCACTCCCAGTCATGTAACCCTTTCAGGAGAGAGAAATGATGTGAAACAATAAGCCAAAAGAGACCATTCGTTACATTGATTCAACCACAGTTAAAGGGATAGATCACCCAAAAATGAAAATTCTGCCATTAATTACTCGCCCTCATAACATTCCAAACCCATAAGACCTTCGTTTATCCTTGGAACACACATCTTTAGAACACACTTTTTTTTTTTTGCTTTTGGAATAAATAGGATATCAAAAATCATATTCGTCATAGTCTCTTATTTACCACTATAGAAGTTTACCAAACGATGACAACTTCTCTTCTTGAGAATTATGGAAATGTCAAAATGGTCTGTGAGAGGCAGAGGTGTTTTATTCAAATCTGCCATACAGAGGTCCTTTAACACACAATATACATATATATGAAAGTATAAATGTTTAATAAAACTCTACTATTCAATAAAAGGTAAGAATATTCTCTGGGGGAAAAAATCTTAAACCAGCCTCAGTTCGGCTACCGTCGGACCAAAATGAGGTATCTTAGAAGGCAGCTTGTGATGCTTAAAATACTTTAGGTAGCTGCATATTTGTGCATATTATGCATATATTGGCTATTTAACCAGGTTTGAAAGTATTTTCGCTTGGATGTTGCTATAATGGAGTAGATCAAGGATTAATGCCATGAATAACTGTATTCTGTCCTTTTCTCAGGGTCAGGGGGTGGTCAGAGAGTGGTTTGACATTCTGTCCAATGAGATCATCAACCCGGACTATGCACTGTTTACACAATCAGCTGATGGTAAAAACCTTATGTACAATACGAGTCGGGGTGCTGCACCTGTCAGCTGTTTTTACTGTAACATCGCTCTCTTCTGTTGGTGATCTGTCACATTCATCAATTAATATGGAAAAGGAGTGACAGATAAGGATGCAATTCATGTAGTGCCCTATGAGTCGGTGTGATATGCAATTTTTTGGGTTAAGTTTCAGCTTAAGTTGTGGTCGCACACAGGCAAAAAAAAGTCTATTGTCTAGCTATTGTAGTGTGTCAGTGTATGAGACAAAACTCACAAGTCGCTTTCAAACCAAGCTTTCTGTTGAAACTTAAACCTGTTAAGAAATGTTTCACTCTAACACCGTGTCTACACCGGACGCAGCAAAATACAATAGAACTCATTACAGTCAGTGATGCTGTTTATACTGGATGCGGTGTGACAAATCCACACAGTAAACTGATGCCTTGTTCTATTTATGCTGTACTGACACGAAGTTCAAATGACTTGCAACGGTCGGTTTGTCGCGTCTAGTGTAGACAGCCTTTAGCGGCTGCAATGCGGTACGACTGTTGCGTCCAATGTAGAAACGGTGTAATGCAACATTTCTGAGCTCTTGGATTTGTATTGAGATGACTAGATTTCTCCATGAAAATAGGCCGAACAATGTAAATGCGTTCGCCCCTTTAAAGTCACTTTGTTTTAAAGTGTTCACATACTGTACTGTAGGTGTGATCAAATTAATTTCATTTTGAAATCTGCGTGGGGGAAATCGTTCACTCCCACATGGAGTTTGGTGATTTACTGTACAACAGTAAATGTGACTGTATCATCACAATACAAATTATATGCACAGATTTAATGGGGGGAAAAAATTACATTCTATAAAAACAGAAGTGCAAGAGAGGCCACCAGCCTGCTTTTAGCATGTGAGACCTAGCGCTTGCAGAAGGAAAAGATTGGATCAGATTTGTGCCAGACAATGGCTTTTTAATTTTTTAGTGTGTGAAGAAGCTCATTGGTCACTGCCAAGGGGAATCTTGATGTCGGCTGAGGGTCTGCAGGGCCATGAGCTCAGCAGGGAGTCGCTTGGGCCATTAAAGTCCTCCCGCTGAGAGATGTGGATGTTGCCTCTGAACTCTTGACTATGTAAATGAAGCTTATGACTGAAAATCAGCAAAGAAACTGGCTAGTGGGGCTATGCCTTTAGATAAAACATTTTCTCTGTCATTTATGCAGAAATAGATAACATTCCATTCTCTTCTCAGATACAGTGTGCTGTGTTTACAGTTCGTCAATGTTTGAATTTTTTTTTTCTCTCTCTCTCAAATACTTGTAAAGGTACCACGTTTCAACACACTGGGTCTGGCTCTCTACCATCGCCAGCTGGTGAACATCTACTTCACACGCTCCTTTTACAAGCACATACTGGGTAACCCACTCCACTCACATAGTGTTTATATCAGAGAATTTACTTGTAAATAGTTCTGTATCAGCACATTTTTATATTGAATCTGTTTGTTATACTTCTTTTTGCATGCATTCATACAGATTAGTAGGGACTGCCCTCGACTAAGGATTTTTTGTTTACAAGCACAAGAATAATCACAAGTATATCAGGAATTTTCATATACATCATGCCCAGGATTTGAAATTAACACCCGCCAAATGCGGGTAAAAATCAGCTGTGTCGGGTAACGCTGTCAAATCACTAGCCAGTTTGGCAGGTTACTTTTCGTAAGTTATGTTCACTCATTAATTTCTTTGGGACGTTCATCCAAGTCAAATCTGCGCAGGTTTAGCGCAAATACTGAACTCGTGAGGCTTCATGACATTGTCGAGTATATTGCAAAAACCAAACAAAACACACCTAAGTTACAAAGTGTACGCATACGCGACGTGATGTAGTCTGGTTAGACTAACTTTGTGCTGTGCGCATTTAGAGTGCATTCTTCCATTGCATGATTCAGTCTGTTAATATGCATTACGAATGATCACATAATTCAAGATAAGGGGGTTGGAAAATGTATATATTTATATCAACTCATATAGTTAATATCACACGAAGAGTGCCGTTTTTAAAAAACTAAATCAGCATGGTTACAAATGTGATATTGATTTTATACAACAGTTCAATAAACAATAAGTTAATATCAAGGTTCTTACGTTTTAGACACCATATTGGCTGTTTTTGCGTTATTTTGCCAACAGAAAACATTCCAAACACAGCGCTGTTTTGCGTCTCTGAGAAAAATCAGCCGTTTAAATGATTCGGTTCATTCGCAATGATTCACTTAACAGTGACTTGCTGCCATCTACTGGCGGATTTCATTTCACATTTAAAGTATCTTTTATTTTTTTAATTAATTTAAATATCACTATTCAACATTTCATGTTTAAAATATCAAAACATTATGTATGCATTTGTAACTGCAGGTTAAAGCATTCCATGTCCCTCTAAGCTGCATTAACATGTGTAACTACATCTAAATGCCACTTCATATTTAACCTCTGCAAAGATTAATTTTATTGATACTGATTTCATTTGTTTAGTAACAGCCTAAATGTAGTATTGTTATAATTGCCTGATTAAATGTAGTGTAATGTAATTTGACTCAAAAGATGATGCACACTTTCAGTAAAAATGGATTTATAAAGGTAAAAATGTCTATAAAAGGTAAAAATCAATCTAAACTTATTGGAAAAGATTAATTTCTATCACTGCTGTGAACTGACCACACACAATATGAAGAATATCAAAAACTTTAGGAGTCAGCTGTCCACTCTATCCTTAAGATATCAGCACAATAACACACTCTTTATCAATAAAATCCCAGAAAATATTGAGATATTATTTTTTGTCAATATCGCACACCCTTAGTACCGACACAAAATGATTTGCAACAGTCACTTTGTCATGTAGACAGCCTCAAGCTGTTGGTTTATTTAGTTTTTTTTTTTTTGGCTGGTAGAAGTTATGAATGGCCTGTAATTAAAAAATTTAGTAGCCAAATTGGCTGGTGAGTAAAAAAGTTAATTTCAATCCCTGATCATGCCAACAGAACCCATTTGCCACAACTTGATTAAACCAATATTCTGGTAAACATAGTCATTAACAGGAGTGTCTGCAACATGCAGATATGTGAAAGTGTGTTTGTGTGGGATCTTTGCAGGCATCCCAGTGAGCTATCAGGATGTGTCATCCATTGACCCAGAGTATGCTAAAAATCTGCAGTGGATTCTGGACAATGACATCAGTGACCTTGGCCTTGAGCTCACGTTTTCTGTAGAGACCGATGTGTTCGGAACCAAGGTAATATATATATATATATATGTATATGTATATGTATATATATGTATATGTATGTATGTATGTATGTTTCGGTTATATAAACTTAAAACCCTAGTGAAGGATCATGTGACACTGAAGACTGGAGTAATGATGCTGGAAATTCAGCTTTGATCACAGAAATAAGTTACATTTTAAAATATATTGAAATAGAAAGTTATTTTAAATTGTAATAATGTTTTACTGTATTACTGTTTTTACTGTATAATTGATCAAATAAATACAGCATTGGTGAGAACAAGAGACTTCTTAAAAAAAAAGAAGTCTTTATCATACTAATCTCAAACTTTTGGATGTTTTGAGTATATTTGTGCACATTAGAGTATTGCATTTTTACTTTAGCTAAAATCAAACTATTGGAATCAACTGCAGAAAACCGGGGTAAAATGAGCCAATTGCCTATATCATTTTTGAGTCGAATAGGCTAATATTCATAGCAATTAAAACTTAGTCGTTGTGTCTCCATCATCTTTTTTTAAATCATTTACACTTGCATGAGATGAAGTACCTTTTTTTTATTATTATTAGGGATATTTGCCCTCATTTTAGTCACTCAGACTGCTGAGAACAAAGCAGTCTGTCCATGATTTTGAAGTGAATGATGGTGCTTTTTTGTCTGATTTGTCATGTTTCTTTGTGTGTCAGGAGGAGTATGTGCAGCTGGTGACGGAGCTCAGGATGACCCGAGCGATTCAGCCGCAGATCAATGCCTTCCTGCAGGGCTTTCACACTTTCATCCTCCCCTCGCTCATCCAGCTCTTTGATGAATATGAGCTGGTCAGTAGATTCCTCCTCTCAGCTCTGCATGAGACTCCTGCTTCTATCTCTTTATATTCTCATGTTGCATTTTTCATTTGGAGTTTCCCTTTGCTATTTTTCTCTCCTGTGCTCACTGAAGAAACACACGCGCGCACACAACAACAGCAACCATTGTAGTATGGATTAAGATGAAAGCCCTGAACACCAGTGAAATGAGCAAGTTAATAAGCTCACTCATACACACAGTCTATACAAAATTAATCCACAACATAACCTGTGCAAATGCAAGCTGTAATATTTTGTTTATGTAGTGAACGCACAAGTAAACTGGAACCAAGTTACATGCTAATCATACATGTAACTCTAATATAGAGAAAATTAGCATCGATTTAATGAAGAATTCACAACAGAGGAACAACACAATAGTTAAAACTTCAGTATACGCATTTTTTCAGAAGCTCAGGCTTTCACAAGATACAACTTTTACATGTTGATAAAAAATCATATGCTATGCCATTTCAGTCATTAAATGCAATGAATGATTTTCAGACAGCAATATCAGACTTGATATAAGTGTGTTAGTTTTTGCACAAAGCCACAGCAGTTTTGGGATTCAGCAGTGTTACCCCAAAAAAGAAATTGTAATGATTTTATAACATGCATGTAATTCTAGTGATTTTTTTCTTCTTCTCTAGAACAGACATGACTGACTGAATGAATAAATAAAGCCTTCTGAAGATGTAACAGTTTTGTGATCAGTAGTTTTGTCATAAAACTTTTATTAAGTATTTGCTGACAAACTACCTCTTTGCTTGTACACTTAAAACACGGTGCCGCTAGATGCTTTGCACCAGGTTTGACATCAGGTATGGCGTATTTGAAACAACATGAGAGTAAATGATGACAGAATATACATTTTTGGAGAGCTGTTAAGAATGCACCAGAATCTTAGAATGTGTGTTTGATGGGGTGGTATGGTTTATGTTTGTGTGAGCAGGAACTGCTGTTGTCAGGCATGCCTGAAATTGATGTGATGGACTGGAAGAAGAACACAGAGTACACTAGTGGCTACGACTTGCAGGAGCCTGTTATACAGGTATCCCATCAGCACCAGCACACACAAAACATGCTGCTTCATAGAGACGGATGATATACATAAATAATACATATAAATATACATAACAAAACAGTGATGTCAAAATGTTTACATTATCACATTTATGGTGAGACCACTATTGCTAGTCAGAAGGTCCGTCAGAGATGACAACAGTAGCTTGGCAGAGAGTAAACTGCCTGATGGCTGTGGTGTAGTTATAAATGGCGATTAAAAACTATATATGAAAATGTGTACCAGTTGACAAGTATCTACCAGGCTGTGATTAGAGACTGTGTTTTTGTTGCAGTGGTTTTGGGAAGTGGTTGAAAATCTCACTCAAGAAGAAAGAGTCCTTCTCTTACAGTTTGTTACAGGAAGGTACGTATAGTTATTTCCTTATTCTGTATGCTGGCACTTCATGCTGTATAAATATTGTCAGAAAGTGACCCTTGTAAGGTACAAAATAGGGTTTGAAGATGTAAAAATGCCTTCCTTCCTCCTTTCTTTCTTTTTCTAAAAATGTTCCAGTGAAAGGAAATATTTAATACAGAAGCCGTAAACTGCAACATGAAAAATAAGACGTTTCCTATGAAAGCCCATTTTCTGCCATGGAATAATAGATTAAAACGAGTAGATTTGACTTTTTATGTCCCTCTCACAATTGAGATGAATGCAATTATGAAAAAATAAGTCACGTTTAGAATTTGTTTCTTCAGTTTGGATTCTGTTTGTTCAGAATTGCAAGAAACAAACTCCAAATTGTTACTTGTAAGTCGTAAATTTAAAAAAAAGTTATTTATGTATTTATTTATTTATTTTTCATGGTGGAAAAAGGCTTCCATACTGTCCTGATAAGATGCAACTGAAAAAAAAATATTATTATTATTGCTAGCTAACAATTTTTTTAAAACATAAAAAAATGGAGAGATTTATTTGAGAGAGAAAAATCAGAGAGAGAGAAGAAATTGGAGAGACAGAATTATTGGTTGGTTTAAAGAGTGTTACATATTTTGTAATGGGTTAGTTTATATTTATACAACGGATAGTTCCGGTCCTTGATTCTGATTGGCTGAGCCAAGTTCGAAGCTGTTGTAAATGAAGATGTAAAAATGCCTTCCTTCCTCCTTTCTTTCTTTTTCTAAAAATGTTCCAGTGAAAGGAAATATTTAATACAGAAGCCGTAAACTGCAACATGAAAAATAAGACGTTTCCTATGAAAGCCCATTTTCTGCCATGGAATAATAGATTCAAACGAGTAGATTTGACTTTTTATGTCCCTCTCACAATTGAGATGAATGCAATTATGAAAAAATAAGTCACAGTTTAGAGTTTGTTTCTTCAGAATCGCAAGAAACAAACTCCAAATTGTTACAATTTGTAAGTCGTAAATTTGTAATTGTTACAAGTGTAAGTTATTTATTTATTTATTTATTTTTCATGGTGGAAAAAGGCTTCCATACTGTCCTGATAAGATGCAACTGAAAAAAAATTATTATTATTATTGCTAGCTAACAATTTTTTTAAAACATAAAAAAATGGAGAGATTTATTTGAGAGAGAAAAATCAGAGAGAGAGAAGAAATTGGAGAGACAGAATTATTGGTTGGTTTAAAGAGTGTTACATATTTTGTAATGGGTTAGTTTATATTTATACAACGGATAGTTCCGGTCCTTGATTCTGATTGGCTGAGCCAAGTTCGAAGCTGTTGTAAATTACTCTACAAACACACACCTTTGTTTGCATTTGTGTGTTTCTTGGCAACCACTTTGTTGGAACCACAACCGTTTCTGAGGAACTACATTGTTTAGCGGAAGAATAATGTTTTTATTCATATCATTACACTTTATTTGCGCTGTTTTATTTTGTGAAACCTTACTACGTATATGGAATAACCATTTTATAAAAGCAATAAGCCCCGTGAAGCCGTGGTTTACAGTGAATTTATAACAGCTAAGGGGGATGTTTATAACAGCTAACAATGCCACTTAGCTGTTATAAATTCACTGTAAACCACGGCTTCTTGGGGCTTATTGCTTTAGTAATGTAGTTTACATACAAAATGGTTTCGGTAAAATGTGTACAAAAAAAAAAATATATATATATATTTGTTAAAAAAATTACCTACTCATAATTAAATGGCATTGTTGAATGATTATAATTGTAGCTGAGAGATAGCTAAGAGGGTCAAGACTTCTGAAGCTGAACAGGCCAAATTGCCCATTTTAAATCAGGTATGGTGTACATACAGACATTTGATTTATTTAAACCTAGATAATGTTTTATGCTGTGTCAGTGTTTCTGTTATATAATAAATGATTTGCTATGTCTAATATGCGTCACTGCCAAAAACATGGGATTTGTGCCTCTCTTTTAAGTGATACTGTTTTCTTCTAACAGTTCAAGAGTTCCTCATGGAGGATTTGCTTTTCTTCTGGGCGGCAGCGGTCTGCAGAAGTTTACTATTGCCGCTGTGCCCTACACATCAAACCTACTGCCTACCTCTAGTACATGGTAAGAGACAGATGGATAGTGTTGTTCAGATAGAAGCACTAGAGGGCAATGTGGCTCTTCTGATATTTCTGAGCTGTAAACACAGAGCTGCTTTAAAACATAATGATGAAGCACTGGAAGAGTGACAAAGACTAACAAATAGAAAAAAAAGTGTGTTTAATGAAACCGGTTTGACTCTCACAGTGTAGCATCACTTACCGATCTCTCTCTCTTCTCCTAGTATTAACATGCTGAAACTCCCAGAATACCCCAGCAAGGACGTCCTGCGTGATCGTTTGCTGGTTGCACTGCATTGTGGGAGTTACGGATACACCATGGCGTGACGCCGGCTTCTGCGTTTGCTGAGAATTCTGCTCTGTGGACACACGACGCACACATGGCTCAGTTCAGGGATACTTCCAACACTTTGATTCAAAAGCCTTTATATTTGATTTATTTTTGGCACGAGGAAATTTATGACAAGGACATCAGTGAATAATGACATGAATTAATGATACTTCAGGCACTGAGGCTGTTTTGTATATGTGAAAAAGATGTTCAGGTCACATTTCGCAGTAAATTCAAAATAAGGATTTTTTTTTCTGTATTACACCAAATGCAATACTATTATACAGGTGTTTTTTTTATTAGTATTATTATTTATTAAAATATTACTTTTGTAATGTACACACACACACTTGACACACACCGTCTAATTCATCATAAAAATAGGTTATGCATTTGAATATATAATTTTTTTAGTGAAATATGACCTAGACATGCTCTTCACAGGTTTCTTGAGTTTCACTCTTACATATTTGCCAATGACTGAATCCAAATGGCCTGTTACATGCAGAAATCATATTTCTTTTACATTAATAAATGTACTCCAGGCTGTATTATTTCAGTTATACGATGCTGTTCAACTCACGCCATGCTTGAATTGCATGTGTGTGCGGATACGTGTGAGACAGTGAAATATCTATAGCTTGTATCACAACTGTCAGCTGTCAACACATTATTGAAAATTGTAATTTTGAGCAGTTGTATTTTTTGTTTTGTTTTATTTTTCTGTTGCGTTGTTGTATTGGTCTCTTGTGGCACACTTTCAGTTAGTGGTCTGGAAAGTTCTTTACTCATGATTATTGTGCCATATATATTTTGATGTACTCAAATGTATTTCGTTATATATGGGGTTGTCAGCATAGTCCAGGAATTCTTAATTTTATATTCAGTGTCTAAATTGTTTATGCGCAGTCAAGTTATTCAGTATGAATTATCAAATAATGTTATAGGTGTGCCAAATATTTTCACAAACAAATCATATAATTTCCTTTTGTAAAACAAGGACATGTCATGAAATGATTTTGCAAAGGGAAGTCATATCATTTTAGGAATGTATCATATATTTACTATTGGTTGTGGTTAAAGTGAAAATGTGTATATATATATATATATATATATATATATATATATATACACTTATTTATTTTGATTTATCAT
>NW_015505437.1:91745-109495 GCF_001515645.1 Sinocyclocheilus grahami | reverse complement strand
ATATATATTTTTATTTTTTTTTTTTTAAGAAAACTCCATCACCAGGGTGTGGCAAATGTGGTCGGAATAATTTCAACATGTAGCTATGTAGTTTGTTGCTAGGTGGTTACTTGCTGCTCAAGTCGAAAGATTCCCAAGATAGAAAGTAATAGAAGTAATAGAAAAGAAAATAAGCTCAGTGACCCAGTGTTCAAATTGTGTCAAAGCTCTTGGGGGGTCCCCTTAACCAGACCCCCACCACCACACACACTTCAATAAATAAATAAAATAAAACTATAAAATATAAATACGATTCTTTGGGGGGGGGGTTTTGATATGTTTCATATTCTGTGTGATGGTCAGTTCACAGCTGTGACAGAAATCAATCTTTTTCAGCCAGTTTAAAGAGATTTATTCCATTTTTTTAGAGGTTTTTTTAATCTTTTGTGTCAAATTCTTATATTTAATCAATAAAGTCAATTAGAATAGTACGAAATTTGAGGCTGTTACCAAACAAATAAAATCATTATCAACAAAATTCAACTTTGCAATGCAGAGTAAACACAAAAGTTGCATCTGAAGTGGCATTTAGATGAATTTACAATGCAGCTTAGAGGGACATTTAGGGGTGCTTTAACCTGCAGTACCAAATGCATAAATAATGTTTTAATATTTTAATCCTAAAACGTTGACTACTGATATTTGAATCAATTTTAAAAAATTGTTTAAATATACTTTAAATGTGAAATTAATACTGCCAGTAGGTGGCAGCAAGTCACTATTAATAAGTGAGTCATTGCTCATATAAACGGTTGATTCATTCAGGAACGAAATACCGTCATGTTGCTATGAGATGCAAAACAGCACAGTGGCTGTATTTGGAACCATTTGTTGGCGAAATTGAGCAAAACTAGGCAATATGCTGTCTAAAACGTAAGTCTCTTAATATTGACCTAGTTTATTGAATTGTATAAAATCAATATAAAATTTGGCACTCGTCGTGTGATATTTATTAACTATATGAAATTATGTAAATGTATAAATTTTCTGTCCCCATATCTTGAATTTTGGGAGCATTCTAAGTGCATTTTATTAGACTGAATCATGCAGTTAAAGAACAGTTAAAGAACGCACTCTTAAATGAGCAGTCAGTCTAGCAGCTAGTGTGTAAGCACTCATAACTCCTCTTATAATCAATGAAGCTGTCCATACACTGTATGATAAATGAATATCTTACATCGTATGTACATCTGCACTTTGTTGCTTATGATGAGGGAATTTGCGAGTTTCAGTCTGAATCAATCCGAACGCCTCTGATTGGCCACTGCATTCCTAAGCTCAACAGAATCTTGATTTGATTGGTTATAATGAGCAACGCTGTAAAAATGTCTAAAAATAAAATATGTAACATGAGCAAGTCTAAATTTAATACAGCAATCGAAACTATTCATTTAATTTTCATTTTCACTAGTTTCATGTTTCAAGTATTATAGTTTTATTGAAAAACCAGGGGACACCCCGAGCATATTTTGTTGGATGTTATGGGGGGTCCCTTATGCTTATGGGAGGATTGATGTGTGTAATCCACAAATCTAAAATAAACAGCTTTCTTTAGTGACTACATTTTACACCGAGTTCACTGAAAAATCTACATAAACACAATTCCAGCATTCGTTTTATTCTGCTGAAGCTCAGCATCACCACATGAACATGATCAAGCACGTTACAATGTGCTACGCATCAGTTTCTGTCCACTATTACCATAGTGTGCATGAGGCCCTTGGCAGTTGGCGAAAGTGCAGTTTTGATATCACCTGCTCACTACACCAGTGCTATTGTAATTGCAAGCTGCTCTCCATGGCAACGCAGCATCCAGAGCTTGAGCGACTCAGCATGGGGGCTCGCCCGAAGCTAGGACAGATGCGAACTAAACATATGTCACCATGACAGCCAAGCAAAAACAAGATTGAAAGAGTCAGAGAAGCAGGGGGAACTAGAATAAGCTTGACAAAATAGAGTATACATACAGACGTACTGTATATATGCGTGCGATTAGTCGTACACCCCAATGGACAGATGGAACGGATACAGATTGTACTTTTCATGCTATTGTGCTTTTCCACAAAACTTTTGGCTCTCCATGCCCTCTTGTGTGACATATATGGCTTTAACTCTTGCATCCCATTCCATTACAATCTGTTCCAGTTCAACTGAAGTTCCAGTCCATAAAATTGGAAAGAAGGGAGAAGGTTTCGCTCCACACCGAGACACCTTCATCCATCCAGCTCTTTCTCTGTCAAACTCTGATTCTCATGTGATTGTACGGTAATCAACTGCTGAATCATCCTGCCATAGTTGAAATTCCCATTTACAAATGCTTTGCTGGGAGACTTTACACTGTAAAAAAAAAATCGGTAAAATTTACGATAAAAAAACGGCAGCTGTGGTTGCCGAAAGACGAAGCATAGTTATTTCAACAACAAAAAACACATCAAATTTGAAATGTAACGCAGGGAATTCTGGGAATGTCAATTTTTGTCTTTTTCACTTCCAAAAACGGTATACTACCGTAAAATCACATGTAATGTCCAATACAGTTTTTCACCAAATATAGTAGGGGAATTTACCGTTAACCATTTAACTGGGTTTTACTGTAGCATTTTTTACAGTCTTTTACCGTTAAATTCACTGTCATTTTTTACCGTGTAAGGTTCCTCAGGCACCATGGAAAAGAGTTTTCATAATCTAAACGTTAAGCAGTGTGGGGGTTTGAGATTTGGTGTTCTGTAAACTTTCATCATTATCTGTGGATCAGGACATACTGAGGATTTGACACAATTTATGATCGCTTCTGCTCTAATAAGATCTGATTATCCTGCGGGTGGTTCTGGTAGATTTGCATTTCTCGGAGGCATCACACAAACCCTGAAGCTGCACACTGATGATTTCACCATACAAAAATCAACCAAGGTAACAGATATAAGGCAAAATACAAGACCACTGATGAACTAAAAGGATCCAGTAGCATCATGGCGTGGATTGGTTCTTTGTGAAAGCATATGTAAATCAAATAATGCAACACTGATAAAATGCATGCACTTTGAATGTCATGCACAATCAAAATTAGTGGTGCCTGATCAATGTTAAATAATTCTACTTGCGCAATTGAATGTACAGTATATTTCAAGAAATAGTAGCTCCAAAAAGGACATAGAGGAAGCGTATACGTAATCCATACAACTCTAGTGGTTTAATCCATGTATTCTGAAGCAATGAAATAATTTTTTATAAAAATAGTGCAAAACATAAGTGGTTGTTCACACTCAAATCAAATCTTTGATGAGAGATATCTGCCTATGGGGCACTAAATTGGAAACACTTTTGCAAAGTCTAAACTCTAAATCTGATTTACTGGCTTCTACCCGATTTCCAGGAGCCTGGTGTGTTGTACTCTTTAACGAGTCGGAAGGTTCTTTACCTCCACACTGTTCATTAAAATCGTGTACACATAGCTATGGACATTCCATGACTCAATGTTTTTGGTTAATAAGTTGATACTTTAAATTCTACATTTTATATAAAGACCATGTTCAAAGCCTGAAAACTCTGTTTATTCTCTAGGACAGGACTATCGAATGCAGGTGATCTCGTTTTATCAGTTGTATATCCTCTCACATATATAACAGAAGACCAGATTAAGGTCTGCACCTCACTAGAGAGGGAATATCTACTGTATCAATCACAGGCGGACAATTTAGTTTTGTATTTGGATTACCCATATTGCTTGTGGACAGTACAAAGTGGACCAATGTGCTCCAAACAAACGTGTACCAGGAGCGCCTGATGGCTGTTGGCGAAGTGCACAACATTGAAATTATCAGACTTCAGTCGTTGTAGGTGGATTATAATTCCGAGAACAATCTTAACAGACATCTCCAACCAATGTGTCTTTAATGCAGATTGTTGCCCAATATTTGCTTCCATATTCGGGCCCATTGTGAATGAATGGCGCATGGTTGCACACCTGCCTCTTATTGTAATGACATTTACCCACCCCTAAACATCACAACAAACAAAGCTAAATGTTATGAGTCAATTACCATGTGAGTCAGTTGAACTGGCTATAGAGCCCATGATACTAAGGGTGTTTCTCAAACGGAAGATCTAGTCCTTCTGAGGCTTCTGTGCTAGAGTCCTTCTCAGCATTGAATGGAAGAATGAAGCGAAGGTCCACATTGCTATATCATAAAGGTTTGTGTGCCTTTTGTCAAGATCTGACCTCTTAGTGTTTTACATCACAGGCTATAAAGCATTTATTGAAACCAATAGAAAATATATATGCCTTCACCTCTGAATTTTAATTTCTTTTTTATTTTTTTGCATTTCATAATGACGTTTGACGAGCTCAGTGCTCAATGCAATTATTTTTCCTGAATTGGAATGTGTGCAGATTTGAAGAATTGTGGGTGATTGGAGGACACAAAGGATATATGTCCTTCAAAATATGCTGAAAGAATAACATGAAATGAAGGCAGCCTTCCAAGAATCCTTCAAATTAGGACGGCCTTTGATGGCACTTGATTGTGTAAACATACATACACAGAATACAAGTTTAAAAGTAAAGAGGTTTTGTAGAGGTTAAAAAGTAGAGGTTCTGAGAGCTCAGAAAGAAAGAAAGAAAGAAAGATCACATGTGCTTGGAAATGACATCATTTATGTCTGTCACCATAATATGACCTCCTTTTAATTACTGTTGTAGCCAGCACAATTCCCCAAGGGAGGAATAAATTGCTATTAAGTCTCACCTTGTCCTTGTGGTCTTTTATCAAATTATAGGTGAATGTCAGGGTTCCTAAACATTTTTTTTTCCCTCACGCGAGTCTGTTGTGGAGATTAGAAATAGTTTCAAACAACAAAAACCTCCATCAGTCAATTTCATTTTTTTCTCAGATGTATATTCATGGGCCTTATTTGTTGTAAAGGTCCTTGGTATAGATGTTGTCTTTGATGAATAGATGTTACACAGATAATAATTGAGGGGATCTTTAATTGTTATGGTGAAAAATTATGCAAATATCTATCATCCTTTGTTACAGTGATAGTGGAGATTTTCCAAATCTAGATCTTGTACAACAAAATGCTTTACAGTACATTGTAGGTGTCTCATTGTAGCAATACCATGGCTCAAAGATATCATAGCTAGGTCAGTCCCATCCCAGGACCAAGGGTACCAACGTATCACATTTTGCATTCAGTGGCCCTACTTTTTTGTTCATGGCACATTGTGGAGATTTGCTGTGCTGCTGAAGCTGACCAACCATGCCTTTTTCTGTGTTTGTTGGAATGGGTTCATGGTTTCAACACTCCTGCTTGGAGGTGCACTTTCACTAGGTTACAAAATACTGACAGCTTTTCAGTAGGGACAAATACCAGATAGCCCATCAGATCCATGGCAAAGGATCTTATTTGCTTCTTTGACAGATCTCCCATTGAAGAGGCAGTAGTGGTCATGCCAGTTTTGATAAGGGGTCAGAATATATTCCTGAGAGAAAAGCATCATGTGTGAAATTGCTGCAGTGCCTGATGTGGTGACAGACATTCCCAGGCCATTATCTCTGCCTTAAATGAGGAATAAGAGAAGTGGAGAACCACTTTTTTTTTGGTAATTAGAGACACTCTGAACTGTGCATATTTGTCCCATCACTTCATTTTCATCTCTGATTGCTACTACAGCCCTAACTATATGTATCTAATACCTGGGTATCTGTCAAACCTGACAGATTTGAGTCATAATTTCTATTAAAAAAAAGGTCTTCAACAGCCTTTAATTCAAGATCAACATACTTATATACTTCCATTTAGCTATTAGCCATTTAGCATTAATTGGCTTCCATTTAGGAACAGGAATGAGGCCTTCCTTTTGATAAAATTAATGGTTTATGCAATGAGGACTGCTTGCTCTAACATGGGAAGTCTTTTCATCCATCCATTTTCCAAACCACTTGTCCTATGAAAGATCATAGGTTGCTGGAGCTTATCTCAGTGTTTTGGGCCTTAAGCAGGGGCACAGCCTGGATGGATGGCTAGTCCATCACAGGAAGTCTGTTGAAAGAACCAGCATATGCTGTTTAGGCATGTTTTGAAGCATGGCAGTTTGAGCTGGTTAAAGTGGTGTATAAAGTACCTGAAAGCCATACTCAAGTAAAAGTACAGATATCTTACCAGAAAATGACTTAGGTAGAAGCTGAAGTCACCATTTAGAATATTAATTGAGTAAAAGTCTTAAAGTATGTGATATTTATTTTACTTAAGTATGTTTAAGATTTTAAAAAACACTTTTTGTACTTAAGTATTGAAAGTAAAAGTACAATTTCATACACGGCTTGAGTAGCAAGATTGTGTTCAGTTTTAATAGGGTGGCCATACGTGCCATTTTCCCAGGACGCGTCCTGGCCAGGATTTCTATATTGCCTAAAATATCGATCGGTGTATGACATCAAAATACCTCGAGAGCATTTTGAAAGCATAAGGAACCGTCTGTATGGTATTTTGATGTCGTACACCGATCGGTCTGCACACGCAAACAAAGCCAAAACCTAGATATTTTAGGCAATATAGAAATCCTGGCCAGGATGCTTCCTGGGAAAATGGCACGTATGGTCACCCTAGTTTTAACTCTTTCTTCCATTTTGTATTTTTAGGTCAAAGCATTTGACTGTGTTAATGAGTGAATCACTGATTCATTTTTATCAACCGATTTGTTAAAAAAGCTGATTCATTCAATAAGTAAACACCGTACATTGCTCAGAGACGCAAAACTGTGCTGTGATCTTTGTTTGGAACTATTTTCGCTGGCAAAATTGAACAAAAACTAGCAATATTATGTCTAAAATGTAAGTCACTTATTGCTCTACTGACCTTGTATAAAATTATTATTAAATGTGTTCATGCTTATATTTGCAAAAAAATGGTAGGCTACTCTTTTGCCCTCTACAATTAAGAATGCCTTGAATTTTGAGTTTTAATAGACTAATAAATCACGTGCGTGCACTCTCTGTGATATACTTGATAATGTCAGATCGCACATCATTACGACACTTACCATATCACAGACGATGCTATATCGCACAGCCCAGACTCGACTTGAGTGGAAAATGAATCATCCGCGGTTGTGCGCACACTTTTTTGCACATGAGCAAAGGTGTTTCTAGGAGTCTAACTTGCAAACGCCAGACCACTGATTCGTCAAACCTGCTTTCCTGCAGTCCGTGTTCTTCTGACTTCTGACTATTGTGTAGTAAGTAACGAATATGCTTCGGGGAAATGTATCGGAGTAAAAGTATACATTTTAAATAGGAATGTAGTGGAGTAAAAGTAAAAGTTGGCTGAAATATAAAAACTCAAGTAAAGTACAGATACTCCCAAAAATACTTAAGTACTGTAACGAAGTATTATTACTTTGTTACAATACACCACTGGTTGGTCATGAGCTAGTTTAAGCTGGTCCTGAGCTGGTTATAAGCTGGTTATGTGCTGGTCCTAAGCAGCTAGCTCCTGCTCAGGACCAACTCATAACCAGCTTAAACCAGCTCATGACAAACTAAAGACTTAAACCAGCTCAAACAAGACAGTGCTATACTCTCTTGAACAACTTAGCTATGTATGAGGAGGTGAAGATGATGCTATGGCATTGCTTATCTATCCAATGGAAGATGAAGACAGACTCCTTTTATGTATGGTTAAATTCAGTCATTGCTGTCAGTGGATGCTAGCTTACATAGTCTGTAGATGGCACTGCATGATTTTTTCTATTAGTTTTGCTTTATTGACATGTGTTGGGTTGGTGATCTAAAATATGCATGGCTAACTATCAAAATAATTGTAGTTCTCTAGCCACGACCAGTTACAACTTCACCTGCCTTTTGTATGTTAATTTGTACTCATGAGCTTAAACTGGCACCAATCTCTTGGACTAGATGTGGCAGCCAATAACTTGCTAATTTTACCACAATTAAGCCAAAATTTGCCTGTCAGTGACTACGTTTACATGGACATCAGTAATCTAATTATTTATATTATTCTGAATAAGACAATATTATGATTAAGGTGTTTACATGAGTTGCTTTTAGAATATTCCTTTAATGTTCCCGTTTTACATGTTATAGTACAAAGATCGATTAATGGCACACGTCATTACATCCCCAGGCGACGCCATCTGACGTCCCCTCCAGAATTTCACGTATAAACATATAGTTCATCTTCGTTATGATGCCATACAGTTTTGGGTGTTTCAATTTTAATTTACTGAAAGCTCCAAGTGCAGTTAATTATTTGTCATACTATATGTGCAAACAGACGACTCCGTTGTTGAAGCCATGCTCTTTTGTTTGCCGTCAAACGGTTGACCACCGCTGTGTGTGTATCCTGGCGCAAAATGCGATGCAAAGTCTTACACGACGGTAATAGTGTGATTAAGGTGTGTACATGTCTATTCTGCATTTCAATAATGCGACTAAAATAGGAATACTCCACATGTCTTAATTCGATTTGTGTTTACTTCGAGTATGACTTTAGCCGGATTAAGGTAATCAAAAATCTCTGTTTACATGGTAGATTCTTAATCAGAGTATTGTCTTAATCAATTTAAAATCGGAAATACTGTTTTGACAAACATTTTGGCAATTTTTCCCCAAATAACTTAGGATGCCTACACAGTAGGGCTGTCAAAATGGCTGAAAAACTCAATTTGAATGTTGTACTTAAATATTATCAAAATTCGAATTATAGTCGACTTTAAAATGCATAATTTCAGTTTGGGTGAAGAAAAGCTTTTGGCTTCTCTCCTGAGGCCATAAGAGGGCACATCGAGCAAAATATTACTAATGCACGTTTATTCAGTAAGATAACATGACTATCTGTGACAAAAAGTGCATCATGTTTAAAATAATGTTTATAAACCATATAGAATTAATTAAGTTGCTTAATTAATCATTTAAACAGCATCATGCATAGTTTAATACAAAGGGTGGAAAGCCAATCGACCGAGTACATTTTTCATTTAAAAACATGAGATGCAGTGGGATGGGGAAAAAAACCGCCATAAAGTCTCGATATACATTTTTTAAAAAGTTATACGTACCTTAATTTTACATTAACAATTTTGCTTTCTAAACATGCCGCTCTTTTGTGTGACATGCGAGTGCAACGTTTTTGCATTCAAATGTGGATTTACATTTATATATATATATAAAGAAAATTTCGAAAGACCTTAATATTTATTGTCGAGTTTTTTTATATGCATTGTATATATAATATAAAAACACCAGGGAGAAATAAATAAATAATGATAAAACATGATTTTCTGCACAATCGTCAATTAGAACAATATACAAATGCACATTAAATAAAAGACAGTCATTTTGCATTTTCAATGTAGTACGTAAACTAAATGAAACACGTAACAAACTGTTTTAGTTTCATTACAATTTCCAAGTGAAAATTGTACTTTCAAATGATTGCTAGTTTAGTTTTAGTATAGTGACATTAAGTTGTAAAAAGCAAAAATAAAATGGTTGAATGTAACAAATTAGAGCATTTATTTGTTTATTTATTTAGTTATTCAAAGGTATCTTTTTTGAGTCTTGACTTGATGTTATTTCCCATTTTTGTTCCCTCTCTACACTGCTTCTCTTTTTTTTTTTACATTGCTTCTTTACTCTCCTCTCTAATACATACAAAAAGCTCAAAAATATGCGTAAATATCCTTGTGGGCAAAGCTTTTACTTGTAGGGTGTTTATTGAACTTGCTGTCCCCCACTCCCACACTGGTGCACTTTCAGTGGGTATAAACATTGGCAGCCAAGAGGATGAAAGTAGCAGATTAGGGTAGATTAGGCACTGTGTTGGGTGACCAATTGATATCCAGTGTAAAACCATTTGAATACCACTAGTTTAGATGCCACTGAAAAGCAGAGGTGAGTCTTTCTGTGGGTGGATGCTGTATTCATGTTGACCCGTGGGCTTTAGATCAAAGTAAAATGTAGCAGCCGAGGGCAGAGATTCAAGGTCAACCCATACAAAATAAGTCAACAGCAGTATAAATGAACATATGTTCTGCATATGTATATTTAAAAAGTGTTTACCGTCTGTGTGTCTTTCAAATGATTGCTAGTTTAGTTTTAGTATAGTGACATTAAGTTGTAAAAAGCAAAAATAAAATGGTTGAATGTAACAAATTAGAGCATTTATTTGTTTATTTATTTAGTTATTCAAATGTATCTTTTTTGAGTCTTGACTTGATGTTATTTCCCATTTTTGTTCCCTCTCTACACTGCTTCTCTTTTTTTTTTACATTGCTTCTTTACTCTCCTCTCTAATACATACAAAAAGCTCAAAAATATGCGTAAATATCCTTGTGGGCAAAGCTTTTACTTGTAGGGTGTTTATTGAACTTGCTGTCCCCCACTCCCACACTGGTGCACTTTCAGTGGGTATAAACATTGGCAGCCAAGAGGATGAAAGTAGCAGATTAGGGTAGATTAGGCACTGTGTTGGGTGACCAATTGATATCCAGTGTAAAACCATTTGAATACCACTAGTTTAGATGCCACTGAAAAGCAGAGGTGAGTCTTTCTGTGGGTGGATGCTGTATTCATGTTGACCCGTGGGCTTTAGATCAAAGTAAAATGTAGCAGCCGAGGGCAGAGATTCAAGGTCAACCCATACAAAATAAGTCAACAGCAGTATAAATGAACATATGTTCTGCATATGTATATTTAAAAAGTGTTTACCGTCTGTGTGTAGAAATGTAGATATATTTCTTCAACTTCAATAAAATTATTGAAATAGTTTACTGCTATTTCAGTGTGCATATTTGCGTGCATATATACGTGTTATCGCATTTTTCTCCTTGCTCGCTATCACTCATGAATACACATCAGTGCTTCACAGAGTCTACAGGTCAGCGTGTCAAAGCTTTAAATGTGTTTGTGAGTTTGAATTCGCTTCACCTCTGTTTGACATTGGCTCAGATGCATTGCACTCTGTACTCTGGCTGCTGTGCACTACTTCCTGCTTTATATTGTGCTGTGAATTCCTCTGAAGGGCTTTGCTGTTTGCTTCACATATTGATCAGGTCAGTCTATACCTCCAACTCAATGTCACAGAAACTCGCTTTCCTTTGAACTCTCGGTGTTACCAGTGTTTTGAATTATTTTGTGTAGAATTAATGTTCTGGGCCTTTTAAAGTTTAAAGTGATAGGTTACCCAAAAACGAAAAAACCTGCAACCATTTACTAACATTTACTCTTTACTAACATACACATCACTGCAAACATTTGTTCTGAAAAAAATCTCTATAATCATGTAATAAAATAAAATCATGAAATAAAACATACATTTCGCTGTACAAACATACATTTTGATGTATGTTACTTTGTGTGATTGGTTGCAAACATAATATTACCAATACAGTACTGGTCAAAAGTTTGGAATTATAATTGTTTGTGAAAGAAGTCAATATTGAGAAATATTATTACAATTTAAAATAACTGTTATCTATTTTGAATATGTTTTAATGTTAGTCTAGTCTAGTTTTAAGTATCACATGATCTTTCAGAAATCATTAGGTGTTGGACTTGAAGCCACGCTGCACAGACAGATCGGTGTATGACATCAAAGTCAACTAATTCTTATTCGAATATTAGTAGACTGGTTAGGTTAGGGTTAGGTTTAAATGGGGATTCATCAAAAGGGTTAGGTATAGTTGGGAACCATCAAAATAAAGTGTTAGCAGATATAAGAGGCTTTCACACAGGAGGAACCTTTTCATAGTTATAGAATCTAGAACTATTGGCAGAAGTTCCCAGTTTTTGGCGTGTTCGCACTGCAGAAACTAGGAATGGTTTTAGCTCTAGAAACTCCATTTTGGGGGAACTAAAACAGTTCTATAGGAACTACCAGTGACGCAAGTGTATGCTGATTGGCCTAACACCATATTTACTCCACGAACATGGAAAGCAGCGATAACGGTATTTACCTGCTGTCTGCAGATTTTAGTTTTTTTTCCTCAGCCTCGATATGTAACACTGCAAGTTGTCATAGGGGATTTAGTCCGATTTTCCTGCTCTTTCAATTATGTAAATTGTGCATTTACATTCCATCTCCATTATCACGAAACCCACGACACACAACAAAAACGGCTCCGATTACGGCATTCTCCATTTATCGGTTGTTGACGTTTGTAAATGCCACAAATTTGTAAATTTGCACCACATAGTTCTAGAAACTTAAGTTCTAGGAACTAGCCAGCATGGTAAAAACTCTGAAGCGACAGCAACGTCTTTATTCGCGGCATTTACAAACGTTGACAACCGGTGAATGGATAATGGAGAATGCACAATTTACGCAATTAAAAGAGCACAGAAATCTGACTAAATCTTCTCTGACAACTTGCAGTGTTACATATAATTGAGGCTGAGAAAAGAACAAAACGCCTCAGACAACAGGTAAATGCTGTTATCACTGTTTTCCATGTTTGTGGAGTAAATATTTTTTACAAGGCTTTTTAAAAATGCTGGGTAGGCGGTGATTCGTATGCGTTTGCCAATCAGCATATACTACATTACTGGTAGTTCCTATAGAACTGTTTTAGACCCTACTCTGAAGTAGGAGCTAATTTAGTTCCCCCAAACAGAGTTCCTAGAACTAAACCTGTTCCTAGTTCCTCCAGGGTGAACACACCAAAAACTGGGAACTTCCGCCAATAGTTCTAGGAACTATGACAAGATTCCTTTGATGCGAAAGCACCGTCTCGGTTACGTATGTAACCCTCGTTCCCTGAAGGAGGGAACGGAGACGTCACGTCGGAGGACCGACGAAATTGGGATCTCGCTTAGAGGGACCAATCTACTTCGAGTGTAAACTAAACGAGCCAATGCACATTGGCATGCTTGTAGTTAGTAGCATGTCTAAAGGGGACTATCAAAATACAGTGTTACCTATATGTCACCCCAACAACTGATAGATACAAACTTATATGAAGCAGAAGAATATCAGTGAATCTGAGTTTGAGAAAGTGCACTTGACAGATGTGGCCACTAAACTGGTGTTGTATAATCTATATGAAGATTCTTCAAAAAGTTCTATTGTTACTTTCCATAGAAAGTTTTGTTAAAATATGCATTGCCTGCATACATTTTCTCTCTCTTGCCATTTGTTACAGAGATACAGAAAGGTGTGTTCTGCGGAGCAGAAATGTCATATGAAAGACTTTGATATGTCTGTCTGATCCCCTCGGCTGTGTTGAGGTCAAGGGTCACACAGCAGCCAGTCAGAATGGGTCAGAAAAGCATAATAAATGGCAGTAGAAGAGGACTCATGCCCTACATCAGGTTTTTTCCAACAATCCCCTCTCCTTTAATTATTTACACAAGATTGTACAAATTCTGAACAACAGCATAGCATTTTTACAATGTATATCATAAATCTTAAGTTATGAGTTACTTGACTTAAGAGTCAATAATTATGCTTACCTTATTTGCTCCAGTATTACACTGCATGGCTATAAAATTGAAAGTAAATAAGGTCCAAGCTGTCTGTCAAAGAGAACACAAATGACAGTAATAGTGACTTTAAATGAAAAGTATTTTGCACTATTATCCCACAATGCAGCACCATATTTAAATATAGTAATTTGTTACATGACAGAAAATGACCAAGTCTGATTTTATTCAACAGGAATATGTCTTTTTTTAACATTGATTTTTGGATTATTGCACAGTCAGTTGGAGAGGAGTAATTGGATAATTAATTCACTCTTGGACAGGTCAAATGGATTCTCCTCGTCTCCATCACAGTAGCTTCGCAAGGTCTGTGAGAAACATGATTGATGTGTAGCACAGTGAGATAATTAGAGAGCTTTCATTGGCCTTAACCCTCAATCCAGGGCAGATGAAGGTGATGATGATTTGAATAAGGGACTATGACAACGAGGAAATGGTAAAACAAAGAGAACAAATCAATAAATACATGCATGTGCTGGATGAAGTTTTGTTTTCAAAGTAATGCATAGGAATAAGCTCGCTTTGACTCAACAAACCCATCATGGTTATCTGAGTCTCAATGAAGAGTTTTAGTTTGTTATGCCCTTATACGTAATGTCATTCCAATCACGTGCTTAATTACCATTCTAATGAGCTTTCAACCACACACAACACAGACACTTTAAACAACTGCTTGCTCGGCTCTTTGTATCTTATTGACATTTTAACATGCCACATTCACAAGCAAATCATTGAAGAGTAAGAATCTTAGCTTTCTTCATGTTTTGTTAGAAGAGAGAACTGTTTGATCTACAGAGGTTTAGAAGTGGATGCTTTAGGGATGCTGAGCATTTGAGGTTTGTAATAAGAATATCAAGAAAACACAATTCCCAAAATCATCAATTCAGTCTAAAATCAATCAAAATGTCAAATGGTTTTCTTTTCAGAAAAAAAAAATTGTAGGTTTGCTTCTTAGCTTCAAGAAAACACAATTCCCAAAATCATCAATTCAGTCTAAAATCAATCAAAATGTCAAATGGTTTTCTTTTCAGAAAAAAAAAATTGTAGGTTTGCTTCTTAGCTAGGAGGCCTGGTACAGACTGAAAAACACTAAATAAACAAATGTGGGTATTTGAGGGAGGTGAGGGGCACTAGAGCAGAGCCTAATTACCTTTGCTTGTGTTCTCCAGTAATACAAAACAGCAGAATATGGCTGGAAATGCCACATGTTCTGTGGCTGGAAGGAGTCAGGTGAGCCCAGGTAAAATAGCTGTACGGACTGCTGACGGCTGAAGGTTTAAATCTCCATTAAGGAGCATAATGCCTCCTTTCAGGGTTGATTTGATTTGACGTGCCTAATGACTTGCTCATTCATGCATCAGTCCCCTGCCCACATCCTAAGGTGAGCGGTGACATTACCCCCTGCCATTTTTAAATTATAATATAATATAAATCAGTAATAATGCCTTTCTGCTGTCAAAAGCACAATGCAGTGAACTCTACAGAGAAGTCCTCGAATCTGGAGGGGCTATTTGTTTCACATTATATACTAGCAGAAATATTGATTACTTGTGTTCAACTGCCTTTCATATCTTTATCATTTCATTTTACTTATCTCCATTGTGCATTAATCCTCTAGTCTTCTAACAGGGTCCTTTATATGTTTATTTATTTACTTAGTTGCAATTATTGTTTGACAAAAAATAATTTAAAAAATCACAAAACAATATGGTGAACTTCAATAAAATTTCCACATTTTCAAGTTTCATTCCTCCCTCCCACTTCAAAAATGTATTAAGAAAAACTAATGTAATGCACAAATATCAGAATCATAATCAGAAAGAGCTTTATTGCCAAGTATGTTTGCACATACAAGGAATTTGTTATAATGTCACAAGCTTCCAGTACACGGCGACAACAACAACACACAGATAATAAAAATAAGATGTGAATAAAATACATATGAATAAATATAAACCACAAAAAAAGACGCAGGTTTTCAGACAGGCTGGTGTCATATCGTCTGGGCCTGGTGCTTTTCTTCTCTTGTTCTTTCTGAAGACCTGGAGTGGGGGAGAGGGGGGTTGCAGGAGGTGTTGATGGTTGTGTGGAGAGATGTTCAGAGTGGGTGTGGGGTGTTAGACTGGGAGTTTCAAATCTACAGTAAAACTCATTCAGGTCTTCAGCAAGTTGTTGATTGGCCTCAGTGCTGGGGGATGGTGTCTTGTAGTTGGTGATGTCTTTCAGGCCTTTCCACACTGATGCAGGGTCATTGGCAAAAAACTGGTGTTCTAGCTTTTTAGTTCCTCTTGGCCACTATAATCTCCTTATTCAGTGTGTTTCTGGCCTGATTATACAAGACTCAAATATAAGCCTCCGTTTGTCCACCCATCTATCTATATAAAACAATAACCATGACATATACAAAAATCTTATTTTTGAGAACTTATAAATTAAAATTTTACAAAATGATAATGTCACGTTATCTCAAGCTCATAAGTGTGCTTTTGTACTTTAGGTAATTTTACATTGAAAAAAAAATCCCTTTAAGGTGCTGTATTTTGTCAGCCCACATTTTGTCTCCTCTGTCAGGTGAAATCATCAACACAGTTCTACCTGCAGTTCTAGAAGGGGAAGATAAGAATAACAATGAGAAGTCTACAGAAACTGCTTGCTGGTTTCTGTCAAAACCAGCAGCAACCCGAACAGAAGACTGGGTTGCACTGACAGCATTTGCTGCAGCAGGCTTTCCTTTCTCTAGATATGCACACAGACTGGAAGAGATGTTTTGCTGATCCATAGTGGCTTGCATGTTTGCTGCATTTTGATCTGCTGGGAGGGGATTTATACCATGTATGTCCAAGACAATGAGCTGATGTAGCTATGTTCTCATGAAGAAACAGAGGAACAAGTTTAGATCAGTAGGCACTTTCTAAAAATGGAATCTAAATTCAAACTAATTTGGAATGCAATGTACTGTAAAGCCAGTTCACACAAAAAAATGATAACTATAAGGACAGCTATGATGCTAACTAGATTAGCGTACACCAAAGCACACCATTCTGTTTAGGTTTTATTTGTGTTGTAGTTGTTGTCTTCCGCTTCAAATGCTCAAGCTCTTTAAAGTCAGGTGGATTGTGATTAGCTTTTAATTGTTCAGCACTTAACAAGGAAAAATATATATATGAAAGTCAGTCCAATGATATTGTTCCTCTGGGTTATTATTATTTTAGATGAAAGTCTCCATTCTCACATTCTCATTAGTATTCCTATGAACCTTGACATATAAAATAACAGTCAGGTTTTTTTTTTTTTTTTTTAATAAATTGAACAATTTATTGAACTTTTAGACAAAATATAAAATATTAAAAAAGTTTGCATATGTATTTTGTAGAGTATAATATTTGATACATTAGGCTTTTATGGCTCATATGATGTAGGAGAATATGGAGCTCACACTCAAGGAGGAAAAAAAACCCACCTCTGTTCAAACTGAGCAAAAAGTATGCAGTTTGGTACAGTTGCTGATATTTATATGGCCAAAAAGAAAGATGAAATTCTGGTAGCTGTTGATGAAAATCAATGAGCTCTTTATAACAGTATAAATTATAATGCACATAAATTTCAGTTGTCACTATCAGTTGCTGAAAATATGTCTTAGTAAGATGATATTTAAATACTTAGTTTATGATCAAATCACTGTAGTTTTTATCATCTGGGTCAGAACATGTAATGCAATGCAATGGTTGAGAGATGTACAAATTAACATCCTTTAAAGGGCACCTATTATGCAAAATCCACTTTTACATGCTGTTTGGACATAAATGCGTGTTGGCAGTGTGTGAACACAATGACGAAAATCCACCCACTCCTTATTTTTAATCCACATTACACCAAATCAGTCTCACTAGGCATGTTGTTTTGATTCTCTAAGCAATATGACATCACATTGCTTAGACCCCGCCCATGACCTTTGATTGATAGCTCTGCATTGCCATAGTTTCCGCCCTCACCAAGTTGTATACTGTCCTCCATTTTCTCTGCGCTCGAGCAGCTGTAACGTCAACAATGTCTTGTAAGCATTCTTTGGATGTAAGACCCTAACCCTACCCCTTACAATAATGCAAAAATAGTAATTATTGTTGTACAGTGCAGGGGTGCGGGAAGATGCTTTCGGTTGGGGGTGCTGTGTGTGTCCGTGTTGGGGGGGGGGGGGGCTTTCTTTAGGTG
>NW_015505437.1:60788-91555 GCF_001515645.1 Sinocyclocheilus grahami | reverse complement strand
AGCTGGGCCACTGTGTGCTGTGATTGGTTAGCTGGGCCGGTGTGTGCTGCGATTGGTCAGCTGGGCCACTGTGTGCTGTGATTGGTTAGCTGGGCTGGTGTGTGCTGTGATTGGTCAGCTGGGCCAGTGTGTACTGTGCATCATGTGTTCATGAGGATTAGGCTAATCATCCCATATAGAAAACATCACAAGTAAAATTAATCATGTTTATAAAGATAAACATGAGAGCAGACGTCTCCTTATGCATTCAAATCTCTCTCTCGCTGTACTTTGGTGTCATACAATGATCGGTGCGCAGCGACAATTCAAGTTGAACAAACGAACAAACATGTGCGCATATTTGCATCGCTTTGATCGTTCTCTGTAGATCTCACCTTCTCACACACCACAATTGGTCGATTACGTACAATACCTGCATGTTATTGGTCAAACTACTTTGGATGTTTTAGGCAATATAAAAATCCAGGCCAGGACGTGTCCCATATAAATGGCACATATGGCCATCCTAATAATAGGTGCCCTTTAAAAGCCCGATGTAACTTATTGTTATTTTTCTACAAAAGAATATATACAAAATTATGATTAAGTTTCTTCAGTCCAGTAAGTGTTCATCTTGCAATATCACTAACAATATAAAATTAGTCTTATATTTACTTAAAAAATCAGTAAATCCCCCCTGAAGTATAAATCAGAAAACATAATTAATGTAGTTGTGTACAACATAACTTTTATTTATTTATTTATTCAATCATATGTATAATTTAGAGATTTAAATGTGTGTATCAATTCAATGCAAGTTTATTTGTATAGCGCTTTTCATGATACAAATCGTTACAAAGTAACTTTACAGCAAATTAAATTTCTACAATATTTAGTAGTAGCTTATCAGTGGTGACTGTCAGTTAATGTACATATGGCAGAAATGTACGGAAAATCAATTAAAGACAATAACAATATCAATAACAATAACAGTTAGTGTTGAAATTTTAAAGTTATTGTCCTTGGTATGACGAGCCTTTATCTAAATGTTGTGTGCTTTCGTCAAACAACTGAAATATTGGTGTAGCAGTGAATGTTTTTATCACTGATCACAGAGACTTTTCAATGAGAAATCATACCAGTGGGCCACGTCAGACAGTTTTGGATATAAAACAAATTAATTATTTATTGCAAGCAGGAGTGGGCCACATGCCATGTTTAATTTCATACATATGCTTATATTCATGCACATGCTCAATTCTCTTGTAGTTGCAGTAGATTTCAATCTAGCGTATCTCACCACATTTCCACCATTTACCTCTCACTGACTAAACAGATGGCTCACAATATAAAAACAGTGTCTACTGATGACTCTTTGTGCTAGTACATACTTTCATCTGAAGTCACATCCACTCTGTTTTATTCACTCATATTTATTTATTCATTTTTTAAATCAGTTTCAGTTTCAGCTGTACAATTTAGGATAGATGTATACAGTATGTATATAAGTCCTGGTCTGGTCACAGTATTGATTTCTAGATACCAGACCAAAGGCCCACTCACACCGAGCATGATAACTATACTGATAAAAATAAAGTCATAGTTTTAAAAATCATTCCAAACTGTAAATAAAAGCAGAATCCGCACCAAATATTTAGCGATAATGAAAGAACTGTCTTTTGAAGACAAATTTTATTCATATGTCCGTATGATTGTATCATTGTATGATTAATACTGATGTCAGTATGATTTTTTATTTTGTTGTATTTATATGGACAATGGATTCCTATAGATAGATAGATAGATTTTCTCAATGTCCTGTTTCTAGCACAATATACATGGGGGAAAAAATTATGGTTATGTTTTATTAATTAATTCCCTCATTTCAGTTAAATTGTGTCCATGTTGTACTAAATTAAAACAAGGGAACGAATTAGTAGAACGTGACCACAATTTAACTAAAACGAAAGAATGAATGAATCAGTTGTGGGAAATGATTCTTAATTCACAAAACATTTAAAGGGGTCATATGATGCTGCTAAAAATAACATTATTTTGTGTATTTGGTGTAATGAAATGTGTTTATGCGGTTTAAAGTAAAAAAAAAAACATATTATTTTCCACATACTGTACATTATTGTTTCTCCTCTATGCCCCGCCTTTTTGAAACGCGCCAATTTTTACAAAGCTCATTGGTCTGAAAAAGCGAGGTGTGCTGTGATTGGCCAGCTATCCAATGCGTTGTGATTGGCCGAATACCTCAAGCGTGAGACGGAAATGTTACGCCCCTCACATACTGTTGATGCCGTGTCCCGGCCGGAGCGACGAGACAAAAACATTAAAACCCATTATAAACGAGGCATTTGTTGCATCCAGTGGGGACATAATTACTGATTATAATGACTTATACTGTCTTTTTACGCGCATTGCATCGTGCCGTGTAAACATAAAACTCTGTCTGCATTTGTGATCAGAGAAATGACAAACAACAAGTGCTACTCTACACTGCTCAAAACTCGCGTTTGAATCATCAGTGGCAAATCATTTAAATGAAAACGTACTTACAGACTGTGAGTCAGAACTGCCGACCGAACGTTACTCTCCCAGGATCAGTAAACATTCCTCCATAAAATGTGCTGCACACATCTGGATATTTGGGTTTAACCGCTCTGGAACAGTGTTGTAAATACAATTTAACCGCTGATTTGTAGTCGTGTCCTCTTTTGGAAGACCAAACAAAGTAGTTTCGCTTCCACAACGAAAAACACAACGGCCTAGCGTGAGGGGAAGCCCCAGCTTAGCGTGCGCTGAGGCCGGGATAGAGTGAGCTGAGGCCGGGCTAGCGTGAGGGGAAGCCCCAGCTTAGCGTGAGCTAAGACCGGGCTAGAGTGAGCTGAGGCCGGGCTAGTGTGAGCGGAACCCCCGGCTTAGCGTGAGCTGAGGCGGCGGAGTCGAGAACCCGGCGGATACGAAGAATGAGCGGCAACCACATGTGACGACCCCGGGCTGGACTCCGCTTCGTCCACGGTGAAAGTTGATGTATTCCCTCAGTGACCAGCACAGATCAGCTCCAGGCATGACGAAGTAGATATCGTCCTCTTTTGGAAGACCAAACAAAGTAGTTTCGTTTTCACAACGAAGCACACAGCGTCTTCACGACATGGCGGCAGCAACAATACTACAGCGAGAATAAAAGTTACGCCTTCTTTCTTTGCGTGAACATTTGGGCGGCATTATGCAAATCTTCTCACATAGTGAGGTAGATATGTGCGGGCGTGTTGGAATGAGCTGTTTTAGGTAGGTGTGGCTGACTCTGAAATTTTATAAAGAATATCTCTTTGGATTTGAGACTTTAGTCTTTGCAACTTTACAGATCTTCTTTATGCACCAAGAGCTTGTAACACTCCAAAGAGAAAGGAAAAATTGAAATCGCATCATATGACCCCTGTAAACACATTTTTTTCTAAATGGATCTTCTCCATCAATAATGTTTGGTGGTGATGTTTGAACGGTAGCAATACGGAAAAGGCATTAAAGTATGAACAATAATTATCAAACATTAATATATTCTCCACGGTTAGTAATAATCATATAACATAACCAAAAAAGACATTTGATTTAGTGTTTTATCTTCTTTTTCACAATGCATACCTATACAGTTGAATTATGTAAAACAAAATAATAGTATATTATAGACTGAAACCTGCTTCTTTATATTCTGCTGAATGAGTCATTGGAGCAAAAAAGTTAAAGGATATCATTTGGTTTTACAGTTGGAGAACATACTGTGAAAGAACATTCTAAATAATTAGTCTAATGCTTAATATGTTACAACAACCCTAACCCACAAACCAACTGATATAATAATATACAAAACAAGCAGGCCATTGAAATAGTTTTAAAGTTATCTTCTAGACAAATATGATTGTTGCGTTAAAAGTAAGTGTCTAAATGTAAATCTGCCCCAAGCAACACACTACTGAGAAACTCTGCGGCCTTTTTGATATTCTTTTCACATTTGTAGCACATGGCTAACAAAATGGTGGCAGACTGAGCATATGAATGAGCACAGACTGTTGTTTTTGATATCTTACATCTGAGAACGGAGAATAGACCTGCTGCTGTTGACAATCAAACACAAGATTGAGTAAAGCAGCAAACACGAGCTGCTTTCAGAAGCGCCGAGAAGGGAGGGTATGGAGCCAGCGGCAGACTGCTCCTCGTCCTTGAGAGGGAAAGGAAAGAAATTGGTTCTGACTCTGAAAATGTAATATTCCCGAGGAAAATAGTCAAGGTCTTGCATGTGTTCAGTAGCAGAATGCAGAGTGAAACAGGCTGATAATAGTGAAGGAGAGGTGAGTGGAAAGAAAGGATACGGGAGGTGAGGGGTGTCAAACAAATAGGTCTCGACACAAAGGCGGCGAGATTAATACCTAATGGACTGTGAAGCCAATATGCGGCTGTTTTGTCTGATGTTGAAAATGTACGAAGAGCATACAGTAGAGGCCATCGCTACATCAAGGTCAGGTTTTGGCTTTTGAATGCTGTGACATGCTTTTGAGATGCTGCCATACAGTAAGTGCTCCTGGAAGTTTATAAATTCCTAATTAAAATGTGCCATGCAGTCAAATGGTTTTGTCTGGAATAAAGTAAATATGCAATGTCCTACTTCCTTCTTGAAATAACAAAAACTGGAAGCTTTTAGTGCTATTGGAAAATGAAGAGCACACGATGGCCTCATTCACACAAGCAGAAAGAATGTCTGGAAAAACATCCATTCATTTAGTTTTATGGATTTATGAATAATTTACACAGAAATTGGACCTGCTTGTGTTTTATGAATAAGGCCTTAGGTGTAGGCTATAATTAATACCTATCAAGGAGGTCAAGTTTTGGTTGGTTAGCATAAAGCCCTAAACACACTGCACAATTTTCAGCTGTCCCAGACGAACGATTGGCATCATGAAACAATCGGGGCAATTTCTGTGATCGTGGTTTCTAATTGGTGGTCCTGTGTCGTGCAGTAAGAGAGTCTCAAAGAAGGCCGTTGTCATGGTCTTGCGACCAAAGATAGCCTACAATACAGGATGATCTTCGTGCAGTGTGTTTGCTGGTACGATCCACGTTTACTGACCAACCAATAACAATGCGACATGAAATCAACGCGACGTGGTGCTAAAACATAAAACTGCTTACCTCAAGCTCTTATGCCTTTCTCTTTTGCCACTTCCACTTTTTTTCAGCACACATAAAAAATGCAACTGCGAAAGTGTGATTTATCATGCTCTTTTTGTTTACCACTACTTGCACATACTGGTGACGTTGTATTCTTCTGCAGTAGTGTGCATCATAGCGCACAAGTCTACACACATGTCATAGCCAAGATCCATGTCGCACAATGTGAGATGCAGGGATCTTATAGGATTGCTAAAATCATGCAGTGTGTTTTGGGCTTAGGCAGTTACTGTAACACCTACTGGTAGATGCTGATTTAAAAATCTGTAGAAATAAAGCATATTTTCCATTGACAGACATTCAAATTTCTTTAAGCAAAGATGTCATTATACTGTAAATGCAACTGGTACACATAAATATTGTCACACCTGTTTTTTTGGAGTGCTTTTAACACATGCTGAAAAAAATGGTACTAAAACAATGTTCACTCAGAAATTGCTAGTAAATTTCAAAATCAATAACAAACCACAAGCAACACATTGAATTATTCATTACCTTTTGAATGAAAAACTGAAATAGTATTTTCTTGTTAAATGTTCTCAATTAAATTTAACCTTTGTTTCATTTACAACTTTGATTTTTGTTTTCTTTCCATAATCAATGAGGTCTGTAATTCCTGGATCTACCCATTAGTATTCCAGTTCATCTCAATCCTAATACATATGCTATGTGTTGTGGGATCATAAAATCTGTCTTTTTCAGACACCTGAACTGACTAATCACTTTGGAGTCAATGCTGATGGCCACAAAACACATTGTCCCAAACCCTCGACTGCTATCCTGAGTCCATTTTATGGTTTTAAGAGCTCTCCATAACTAATTCTATCACTGAAACATCTATAATAATAAATTAAATATAATATGAAATAATAAAATATCTGTGAGTATATACTGTAGTCCTAAATGCATTGAGCAAGTATAACTAAATTATTCAAGTTCAAAGGCGTATTGGTACTCCATCATGCAAAATCTTGCAATGAAGTGTGATCTGGTGATTTGGTATTGACTGGACATTGCATTTATTGTACACATTGTACACATGACCATTACATCCTGTAAAAATTAAACTAGGTTGCATTTACCTTCCACAATAATATATTATGACCTCAAAACATGTTTACGATTTGTAAAAGTATTTTAAGGTTTTTAATCAAATAACCAGCTCCATATGTATGGCTTTTCTGAAAAAGTAAACTTACTCAGTAGCCCACCCGATACAGCATTGCACTCCTGATGCAGAAAGCTACTTTGAAATTATAGTCATGACTTGTAGAAGCATGCTAAAATGGCATGGTTGTTTCAGCAAATGCATTTTTATCTCATGTTGGCTTTTGTTAACACTATCGTTTTGATATAGGGTAGGGTTTTTTTTTCACCATGGCATATATTTTTAAAAAAAATTTTTAACAGTGTAGGTTTTGTGAAATATCCACAGCTCTGATTTCTGTTGAAATATCCATGAGAGTTGTGGCTGAAGTATTTTAATATGCATCTAGATTGATGATATTATTCATTTTGACTAAACTACATAAAATTGGCAAGCATTTACATAAATGAGTTTCTGATTAAAAAGTTCAGATTTTGTATATTATTTGTATAATACTAATGTGCTGTATATCCATAAATTAAACATAAGTTTGGAAATGAAAAATGTTGACCAAAAGCAGGCAATTCATTAAGTACACAGTTTTCTGCATTTCTTGGTTATTACTTATTTTATACAAACTAGAGTATTTATAACTTTGGAAAAATGATTTTACCCTCGATTGTGTGTTTTATCATCTTCCATTTGAACGCTCCTTGGAGGTGAATAGTGCACAGCAGTGCAACTTAACGATCCTTTAAGAAATCAGCAAACTCACACACACCTCAATCCCCATTATCTTTATGAGTGTATAAATTGAAGGTCGTGCTCTACCCGGGGAGCAGACATTTCTCATTGCTTCTATCTCTATCTACTCTATCTGTTCACCTCATTCAGCTCTCCATCCACCTCTATGTCTCCGCAGCGATATTACACATGCACAATTTTATTTATCTTTATTTATATATATATAAATTCCACGCTAACTGGCCGTAGGTGGGCGTCTATCTCTGGAAGTAAACAAACTCAGGGTGCCGTACACTTGCTGGGTTGTGTAAGGGTTCTCTTAAGAGATGTGCATTTATGTGCAAATTCATTGCTTGTGCTATTGCAAAGTCCCACTGTGATATTATTCATGGAGAACCAAATGTACCGAGGTTTCTAACGGCTGTTGCCTCTCTCTGCCTTCTGGTATATTCATGAACCTTTCAGCTGCAGAGTACCATCAAACAAGTGCTTTGTTCGAGTAACTCCCACCGACATCAGAACACCTTCCGCATCACACCTTTATTTGCTCAAGGTAGCCACAGCCATTGATAAATGCCCCGATGGAGCAATTAATAGGAATAGTTTAACCTTTAGCTCTGTCTTCCCAGGGAAATCGTTGTGACCTCATAACCCAGGTCATCAAATACGCCGTCAATATGTCTCGCCATTTCAGTGCTTTCTGCTTTCCCCATTTAGTCGGGTTTTTATTATGGAGATGTCTTTGTAAGCCCTAGCACTGCCCTTGTGAGGCGATCGATTCTGCACACACGTTTTTCTTCAGAGGATCTGATTCTGTTCTTTTAATTAAGTTGCAGTGTAGCTCAGCAAACTGCCAAGAATGATTGAATTTGCAGTGACAGTTTACACCCATTTGGCCCCCTCTGACCAGAAGCATTTCCACAGGACATATAGCAGGCAATGGTATATCAAATAATAATGGGGTATATTCAATAACACATTAATCAGTTTGTTTTTTTACTAACATTGATAGTGCTCTGTGTAAGTTCACATATCACTTGCTAATGCACCAACAAGTTAACAGTCAGTTAGTTCATCATAGCTAGCCCACATGGAATCTGCAAGCTGACTTAATGTGCCCCTGTTATGCTTGTTCGGATATTACCTTTCATGTAGTGTATACTTGAGCTGTTTGTGAATGTAAAAAGTAGGCAATGTTTCAAAACTCAAACTACATTATAAAAGGAGTTTTGTGTTATATACGGTGTTGCATACCCATTGCATAGCCATAGCTCTCTGCAAACTTATGTTTTTGTATTTAAATACTTCTGCTAATCATCTGTGGAGCCTTTATTACCTAAATTTGTGTCAATTAATGCAGACCGTCTGTTGTTCTTACTACCCTGAGTGATGATAAAGTGTGGAGCAAGATTTTGGTGCTGTTCGTATCAATGTGTATTCAAGTGCTGAAGAAGCCTTCGGAGCTGCAATTCACACATGGCAGTGGGCGTTATGTTTCTGACACACGTTGTAAGTGGTAGGCCAATCACAATAGAATCACAGGCACTCAGAAAGCAGGGCCTTAGAAAGATCAAATCCTTGAACAATTCATTCCAGACACTGTGAGAAAAGAGCTGATGCTGCAATGTATATAATAAGTTTTATATAACAATTTTTTTTATCTTGGATGCATTTAAACCTATTGTAAAATACCTCTAAAAGAATATTTGGCGCACGAAGCACAAAATGGGCACCATAAGGTTGGAATACACTACACAACTTTTGCAATGATTTACAGTGTGGAATAGTCTGTGCTATTTGCTGAAATTCAGAGCTTGTCTGTAGATTTTAAGCAGTCGGAGTTGACAGTAAAAATTGTGTATATATATATATATATATATATATATATATATATATATATAATGTGCCCAGACTACGGCTTTTCAGATTAATAGTTTTTAAGTTTTAAATTGATATATATTACAATATTTTGAGCCAATTTTAGAACACTTACACCCAGTTTCACAAACAAGGCTTAAAACTAGTCCCAGATTAGAGCTGTTTTAAATTAAATAAACTTGCACCGATGTCATTAAAATATGTCAGTGCCATTGTTTTGTCTCAAGATGCACACCAGTAACATTTATAAAAGCTACCATAATTGAACTACAGCCTAATCTTGGCTTAATCTAAGCTCTGTCTGTGAAACCAGGCCATGCTGTTTTCATTTGTCATGGATCTCATGGCAACGAGGCACATGTTTCTGCATGAGTTTGTTGTGATCAAACCAACTTGAAAGTCTGTTCAGATTCCGTTCAGATGCACATTCAGAATGTTTTTCAAAAATCAACATCTGACGTGTTTATGTTTTACGTGTCCTGAGAAAGTGACAAAAAAATCTGATGCAATATCCAATAAGAGTGGTCAGGCTGAAACGTATTTCCAGAAAAGCTATTTAAATAGGATTTCAAACCACATATGAATGTAGCTTGAAACAGGTTTGTAAAAAATGCATTTCATGTGAATTTTTTTTTGCCATTCACACTTGCTAAATATGATCAGATATGCACAAAAATCGGATTTGGACTGATAGTCTGAACAAGACTTTTATGAGCTGGTCGTGGCTCTTCACCGAATTCACTACCATCCTTCTGAACATATCTTCTCAGCAAGCAACAACTGTTTAAATTAAAATGTTTCTGATTTATGCCTGCAGTTCAGGCTAGGGATAAGTTCAATTTGATAGTCAATTAACACAACTATGCCAGTAATTAACAACGCATGCGGATAGATTAAAGAAAAAAACTCCCACTGCATTCAGTTACGACGGCCACCTGTTGGGGACCAATGAAGTTGTTTTTCCTTTAATAGCAGTGGATCCCCAGCTTGCATGATGCCTTTAGCTGGGTAATTTATGGCTTATGCAGGGCAAACGGTACCGCGGCGTTGCTGATCATTATTCATCTCAGCACAAGTTCTCAAACGCGTCCCGACAGACTGCAGATACAGACACAGGCCAGTTGCTTTTGCTGAGCTTTCAACTTAACAGTAGCAAAGCACATAGATTAATCCTGTGAAAACAAAGATTTTTGGAAATTAAATGACAAGATGCAATTTTCCACCCCGCTGGCCTGCTGCACGGGGGCTAGAGGTAGACAGCTCAGCTGACGGGGTGTGCCTGTGCAAATGTGCATGTGGGATTTCACTCTGATTTACAAGAGGGGGTGAAATATGCATTTAGAACAACATACCACACAGTTGTAATCTTTAATGTAAGCCTTGACTGTAATGTAGTTTTGTATATGATGCGAGTGATGGTTGAAGTCTTCTGTTGATGAAAGTTTTTTAGTTTTTTTTTTAAACCAACCAATCACCAACTACTGAGCACTTAGAGCATGATGGACTTCTCTGAACTTATTCATGACACAGGCCTCAGGCAGTGGTTCAATATACCTTCAGAAACCTTTAAAAAATACTGTCCCAGCATTTTATAAATACCACACCTTATGATAAATTTATAGATATGACAAACCATGCATGCACTTAAACCCAAGTAAAATATTGAAATAATATGGGCTATTTTTGGACATCTAGTCACTCTGAATTTGCTGAATATTGGCGTTATACCAAGTGAGAGACTGCTGACTGCTGGTGTTTTAAAGTTGCACTAATGTGATAACTAAGTCAAAGGTATACACATACACTCATGGTCCTTCACCACTGAAGTAATTTCCGGTGACATGTCAGTTCATGTCAAGCTTGATGAATTGTAAAAAAAAAAAATGCTGGTCAAAGGGAGATATTTATTTTTCCTCAATGGTCTGATTGATTACAATGGATCCTGGTTCTCTACATTCTTCTCTTCCAATCTCTTTAGTGGGCACTTGAGTAACTATGGGGAAGGCATGCTGATTAGGCGGCACACTCCTGTTTGAACCTCCTGCATGGATCTGATGTCTGGCTCATTCAATAATGTGTTTCTGAAAGCACTGTAACACATTATTACAATACGCCTTTGATCTTTTCTATCCTAATCTTGTGTAGGAAGGCTTTTGACTTTGCGTCTCATCATTATTCTTCCAGTTTAAACATGGCCTTACTAACATAATGAATAATTAAATCGTTTAATGTATGACTTGTGCCCATAATTTGTGCTACACGTTGTATAGACACTGTAACGCCAGAGTAGGATGAGCTTCTCCAGCTAAGCCAGGTTCCTGTTTTTCCCCCAGTCACTATCTAAACATTTTATGGAGATTTTTGTCCTTGCCACAGTCACCAAAAATTAAAATTTTATGTTTATATGCTTACCCCCAGGGCATCCAAGATGTAGGTGACTTTGTTTCTTCAGTAGAACACAAACGAAGATTTTTAACACAAACCGTTGCAGTCTGTCAGTCTTATAATGGAAGTGAATGGGAATCACGGCTTTGAGATTAAAAAAAAACATAAACAAACAAAACCAAATTAAACCCTGCGGCTCGTGACGATACATTGATGTGTAAAGACACAAAACGATCGGTCTGTGCAAGAAACTGAACAGTATTTATATAGTTGTTTTTTTTACCTCTGATTCACGCAATGTCCGAACTGTCCTGAGTGGCGGCGCGTTCTCAACAGCAGGTGCATGAGGCGTCTTCTTCTTCAGACTGCAACGGTTTGTGTTAAAAATCTTCGTTTGTGTTCTACTGAAGAAACAAAGTAGAATGAACAAGCAGCACATTTTTTTTGAGTTCATGCTGAATTTATTTACGTATTATTATTATAATTTATTTATTTTTTAGAATAGTGGACGCAGCCTGGGACATGACCCAGGTCAGATCTGAAATGGGCCCCATGAGCCAACAGCTCTTACATGTCCTGAGCATGTACACAGTCCACTATGCCACAACTTTGACAGCGATAGATAATACTACAAAAAGCTAACGACTTTATTTTCATAGTCCACTTTAGACATTCTGCTGACTATAAGTAACTTTGCAACTAAATGTGAACCATCTCTCATCACATTATTAGTAGACTGTCTGCTTAATATCTTTTTACATTTGTGACCCTGTCTGTGAAATCCAGGCTAAAGTCTCAAAATCTAATAATGAGTAGGGATGGGTACCGAAACCCGGTATTTAATCGGTCCCGGGGCTAAATTATGAAAGACCGGTGTATCGATAAGCTTGACGTTAAAGGTTCTGCTATCGGTACTGGAGAAATTAATAAAACACACTTACATTTATTATTGCTATATATACACATTATCTTGCTAATTCTATCTCACCAGAGTCGCCAGCTGTTTTTCAAACATTTGTCTATGATGCATTTTTGCTATTCACAATTCAGAAGCGAGATCGCGCCCACGCGGAGGAGCTTCAGCACGCGCAACATGAAAGCCCTGTTTAATTATGATAGAAGAGAGAACTAAACATTCAAACATCTGCTTACACTTTAGGCCTGTGACTGTTTTATTAAGCTAATTTTATTTTTTTATTTCGATTTTGGCTTCTAAGGATTATATAAAAGAAGACATGAGGTAAAGCTATTAAAAACTAGCTGGGTTTCGTCTTGCGCAACCTCTTTCCCTTCACAGCGGTGCACATTCGTTCCTCCCTAAAACCCAAACTTAACATCAGAATCGGCTCAATCGGTGATTGTTGTAAAATGTCGTCTTTACTGTTGCTAAATTGCGAGACATGTTTGATAATAAAACGTTGAGAGCACAATCCGCACAAGAGACGCTATTCCCTGGGCTGAAATGTGTGCGCACGGCGCGCTCCAATACGGACAAACAAATTACACTTTGAGCTTCGGGCGCATGTCCAATCGATCAAATACACACAAAAATGCAACCGGAGTTTTTGAAAATCTTCACCCTGGCAGGCGTTTTCAAAAATGTTCAGTTTCAGTGAACTGGTGCTGCGTTTGCGTGTGGACGAACCGCCAAACCGCGTAGAAAAAGCTGCGGTTTTAAAAATAACCGCGTTCGTGTGAACAGGGCCTCAGTCTGTTCACACCAATTGCTTCTAAAAACATTAAATCACACAAGTTGCACAGCTTAAAATTTTGCTCACCATTTACTTATACTTTATAGACCTACAGATCTGAAATCTTAACTTCTTTAGTTTTAGTTTGTTCTGCCTGTGATGAGAGGTGATTGTGCACTCTTGGAATGAAAGAAAACATATATTGTTTTGTTTGCACACGCACAGAAAATCAAACATTCAAAATGAGGAGATGCTGATATTTACAGGTCAACCATCAATGTCCATCAACCATAACCATCAATATGATAAGAGCAATTTTGCCACTCATTTTCCAAAAAAAAGTAACCAAATTTAGTTATCACCAATAACATATAACTTCAAATAATCAGTACCCAGCTGAAAGATCTGAATGTATAGAACTGTCTTTTGTTAGTCATATAAAACCAAAATACTTTTTAAAACAACTTGACTCTGTTAATGTCGGCAAAAACCCTGCTGCCAGTCAGTAAAAAGCAGTATTTTGTGAATGAATATTAAACAGTCTTTGACTGTGGAAAGGAAGCACATTACTATTTAGGCAGTCAGCAGTGAAATGGCAATACAGCTAGAGAAAAATACATGTCTCTTTTCATATGATTCAAGGATGTAAAATATGTACTGTACTAAGAAAATGCACTATTTAAAAAATGTACTTTTTGTTACCAATTATTTTACTCCAGGATGGATTCTAAGTGGTAAATCTACTCAACTCAGGTAAAAAGAATCACAAAATTGGTTTAGTGAGTGCAGCTAGTTTTACTGTGTAGTGTAATTGTTAGTGTTCTCCATATGGAACAGTTTTGCCATTTTGCTACACTTTGTGTTCATTTCAGTATACACAAAGTGACAGCATCTTTGCATACAGAAAATGCCAACGTCTTACAGTCAGATACAGATAGGCTACTTGTCTAAATTGCTTTTATACATTTCCCCAACAGTCATCCTGTGTACTGGATTGTAGTGCTGCTTCTTAGGTATAGAACTGATCTGAATTAATATATAATTTAATGTAAGTATTTTTTAATTATTTGGATTTAGACAAGCTATATATAATTTCTGAAAGTACACATAAATACCTCATTAAGACTGCCTCAAGACCTCAAATGTTTATGGTGATCTACTGTACATGGCAGACCTGAGCAGTGCTATAACTACACAATCAATTCTAATTCAAATAGGAAACCATAAACGCATTATCATCCAAATTATGGTTAATGTTACTGAATGGGCACTCATCAAAAGAACTTTACAGCAAAACTGTGCAAGGATATCAGAAATGGTGTAAGATAATAGGCTAGCTTTCGACAAAGTGTATAAATCATGCTAAAAACTTCCTGTTTTTAATTTTCTAGAATCTCTGTAACATTTCATTTGTTTGTTTGTCACGTCAAAAGAAATTTGTGAGTCATATGTAATCATCATCTTTTCCTCATGACAAATTAGCATTGCATCCCGAAACCAGAGGAAAGCCTGCAGTTGGATGAGAGTTGAAATGTCATGTAAGGCCTGTGCTTTTGAGTTTCATTTGAGCATATTTTTTGATCTATAGGAAGGTTTATGGCATGTCAAGACTGTAGTCTTGTGTTTAAATGGACTAAACATTCAAAACATATCGACTACCTAAAATTAAAATATAGAGAGTGCATAGAACAAAATAAGTTGCACAACTGCAAATGCCTACCCAGGCTCATTAGAAATACATGCCTCTAACTTCAATACTGAAAAACATACCTATACACAAATTACTGCAGTAAAACTCTGACAACTTTTATTCCTTTCACCCAATTTTCGTACAATTCCTTGTACAATTTCAACATGCTGCGAGATTTGAAAACTGATACATTTGTGTCACATATACAGCTTCATATATGAGTTTTCTAACTCAACAGGTTTGCTTGGTAGCTCACGTGATACGGTGTTGCACTTGAAGTGCTTCGGTGCGAATCCTTTGAAACCACGGTTTGACAAAACCGCTCAAACCCGCATAGAAAGAAGTTAAATAGCATCGGTTCACCAGGATTTTTTTTTATATCACTTTTGCTAAAGCTAAAGCTATCAGGTTAATGGTTTATGTTTGGGTTTGGTGTAGGGGGTTTGTTATTTCACAACACAATAGAACGTTAACCATTTAGCGACTCTCAGGACACTTTAATTCTTAAAGGGGTCATATGATGCGATTAAATTTTTTTTTGAAGTGTTACAAGCTCTTGGTGCATAAAGAAGATCTATAAAGTTGCAAAGACTAAAGTCTCAAATCCAAAGAGATATTCTTTATAAAAGTTAAGACTTGTCCACGCCCTCCTAAAACGGCTCATTTAAACACGCCCCCACATGTCTACGTCACTGTGTGGGAAGATTTGCATAACACCGCCCAAATGTTCACGCAAAGAAAGAAGGCGTAACTTTTATTAACAGCGTAACTGTAGTATTGTTGTTGCCGCCGGTGCCATGTTATGGAGATGCTGTGTGTTTCGTTGTGAAAGCGAAACTACTTTGTTTGGCCTTCCAAAAGAGGATGGTATCCGCTTCGCCATGCCTGGAGCTGATCCGTGCTGGTCTCTGAGGAAATACATCAACTTCACGCAACTTCAGCTTCTCCTTCGTCAAATCTGCCGGCCGCGCCATTCTCAAGTCCGCCTGCCGTTCCTCACTCAAGCCCGCCATGTGTGATGCTGTGTGACACATTTTATTATGGAGGACTGTTTCCTGAACCTGCAGAGTAGCATACAATGGGTCTGTGCTCAAAGGCTGTTCTATAAAGTGGGGCAGTTCCAACTTTGCAAGGACAGTCTGGCGCTTCTGACTCACAGCCTGTAAGTACATTTTTTTATATTTAAAGAATTTGCCACTGATGATTCAAACGCGAGTAGCGCTTGTTGTTTGTCGTTTCTCCGATCACAAATGCAGACATGGATTTATGTATATGCGATACGCAATGCGTAAAAACACAGTATAAGTCATTATAATCAGTAATTATGTCCCCACTGGTTGCAACAAATGCCTCGTTTGTAATGGGTTTTATTGGATTTATCTCGCCGTGCCGAGAAACGGCATCACAGACAATGTGTTAAGGGGCGTAACATTTCTGTCACATGCTTGAGGTATTCAGCCAATCACAAAACACTGGATAGCAGGCCAATCAGCATACACCTCGCTTTTCAGAACGATGAGCTTTGTAAAAATCGACATGTTTCAGAAAGACAGGGCATAGAGGAGCAACGATAATGTACATTATGTGGAAAATGTGTTTTTGAACCTTAAACCGCATAAACACATTTCATTACACCAAATACACAACAAAATGTTCTTTTTAGCAACATCATATGACCCCTTTAACGCAATATGTATCTGAAACAACATAAAAACACAGCAATACGAACCTGTAACAACGTTATAAAAATGTACAACAAATATTGAACGTGTCGTGAATTATGCTATCACTTGTACTAATGCTAAAATTGATTTGGTTAGCATTAGCATCTAGCTAGCGATCGAATCAGTAGACTTAAGTTATATTAGACCATCTTTATGGTGAAAGACAAGGAGGAGAATGTAAAGTGTTGGGTTAGGAAGAGGCAAGTACTCAATTGCAGTGTTAAATGGGTTTTATTTAAAAGATGCGATGAAACGGAAGCAATGACAGGTCTCTTCTTTTGTATTGGGACACAAGAAATGGACACAACCATGTGTAACACATCATCACAAGAAACCAAATATGTAGGGGACTTGGTTCTATGCAGAGGTTGTTGGTCGAGTGTTGACGTGGCACTCAAAAGTGAAGGCAGATGAACGCAAGCTTGCAGGGGTGGATTTAAATGGACTAAATGATTGGAGACATTCTACATACGGTATGTCACCAGAGAGTAGTCTATTGTTTATTTGGTAGATTGAGTTTTGAACATAAAGAGAGAAAAACATTTAAAATAATAATAATAAATAATTATACATATGCACAAATGAACTAATTACAATTAGATCTATAATGTGATCTATACAGTGCATCCGGAAACTATTTACAGTGCTTCACTTTTTCCACATTTTAATTTCTAATTTAAATACATTTTAATTAGTAAAAAAAAAAAAAAAAGTCAATCACATGTACATAAGCATTCACAACCTTTGCTCAATACTTTGTTGAAGCACCTTTGGCACCAATTTCAGGTTTCTCCAGAAATATTTGATTGGGTTCAAGACCAAGCTGTGGCTGGACCACTCAAGGACATTCATAGAGTGGTCTATAAGCCACTCTTGCTGTGTGCTTAGGGTCATTGTCCTTCTGCCCAGTCTCAGGTTCTGAATGCTCTGGACTAGGTTTTCATTAAGGCTATCTCAATATTGTGGTGCATTGAGCTTTTCTTCTACTCTGACAAGTCCCTCAGTCCCTGCCGCTGAAAAACAGCCCCACAGCATGAGGCTGCTACCAGCACACTTTAGTTTTGGGATAGTACTCTGCAGGTTCATCAGACCAGATAATCTTTTTTCTCAGAGTCTGAGGGTCCTTTCGGTGCTTTTATGCAAATTCCAAGTGTTTTCATGTGTCTTAACTGAAGAGAGGATTGAGTCTTGCCACACTGCTATAAAGCCCAGATCAGTGGGGTGTTGCAGTGATGTTTGTCCTTCCGTAGGTTTCTCCCATCTGCACATATGATCATGGAGCTCAACTAGAGTGACCAACAGGTTCTTGGTCACCAGTCTAGACAAATCCCATCTCCATCAATTGCTCAGTTTGGCCAGAGGGCCAGCTCTAGGAAGCCTGGTTGTTTCAAACTTCTTCCATTAAGGGTAACCGAGACTACATGTTTCGGTAAACCTTCAATGCTACAGAAATTTTTCTGCACTCTTCACCAGATCTGTGCCTTGATCTACAGACAATTCCTTGGACATCATGGCTTGGTTTGTGCTCTGACATGGACTGTTAACTGTGGGACCTTATATAGACAGGTGTGTGCCTTTCCAAATCATGTCCAATCAACTTAATTTACCACAGGTGGACTCCAATCCAGTTGTAGAAACATCTTAAGGAAGATCAGTGGAAACAGGATGCACCTGAGCTCAATTTCTTGACAAAGGCTGTTAATACTGACTGTATGTACTTGTGATTCATCAAAGTACCTCGAGAGCATTTTGAAAGCATAAGGAACTGTCTGAATGGTATTTTGATGTCATACACCGATTGGTCTGCACACGCAAACAAAGCCAAAACCTAGATATTTTAGGCAATATAGAAATCCTGGCCAGGACGCGTCCTGGGAAAATGGCATGTATGGTCACCCTACACTGTAACAGACAAACAAACACCACTGCAGGCCATGTGCTCCAACACAAAACATGATGCACATGACAGACAAAATTGCATGGAATATGAATGTCAGGATCTCAACACCAAAATCGAACTATACCAGTGTCAAGATCCAGACACACAAAACATAAGGCAAACAGACTGTGCATAGCCCAGAGAACAAAGCTGCACACTCACACAAAGAAAAGAACAAGACAATGCAGAACATGAGTGTCAAGATCCTGACAAAGAATCATTGGCACCCTTTACACCAGGGTTATTATAGTTAACTAAAATGATAACACTTTAGTTTAGAATAAAAACAAATATTTTAAGTACCATTTTATATTGTGAAAGTATATGGACAATAAATCTAAACATTTTCAAAAATGATGCAATCGGAAAACAATCCATGCATGTGTTTCAATACAGTTAATTTACACAAAATGAAAGCTATAAGAGCTGAATAATCTGAATACTCAGTTAATTGCATTTAAAAAATCCTGTATTTTATTAAATTAACGTTATTTCACTTCTGTGTGCAGTGTTGTACAGCACAAAACAAATCAATGCCATCCTCTTCATCCAGTTTAGTCATTTATTTTAAACAGACATCTCCATCATTTTTAACTCCTAACTCCTAACTCACTCTAAACCTTTGTTGTTGTGGAGTTAATCTGTCAGTGTCAGAAAACAGCTCCATTAACCAGTTCTACAAAGGGTAAGTTGGGTCCCAAATCAAATAGTGCCCAACATCACAGGCAAAGATGTGGACGTTGTATTGGCTAAATAGTCCCTAACATTTCCCACACACAAAAAAAGACTGTTTGAGGACTCTTGCATCATCCACATTACTAGCCAACACACAATCCCAGAAGAGTTTTCCCATCCACCACTGCTTGAAGTAATATAAAAGGCCATCATTTTCTATAAAAAAAGTAATATGGATACTCTTTGGTGCTATAATCAAAATGTGGCTTCCATCATTCACAAAAAAAAAAACAGCTACATATGCATTCAAAAGACTCTCGTGAGACTTTAAAGCTATGTTGAATGGCAGTTTCATCCACTCGTCCACTGTTATTAAATAAACCAAGAAGTAAAGTAAATTGGCAACAGCAAAATCCAGCTATAACAATCTTCTATATTTAATACCCAAAATCATTTGTTGTCATTGTTTTCAGACAGACAGACAGACAGACAGACAGACAAAAATATATATATATAATAAATAAAAATCAGCACTCAAGTTCTGGACAAAGAGAAACCCAATTGGTCATTTTCATAGTTCAACTTCTCAGAAGCATTAGTCATCATTGATGGGTAAACTTCTACAGTAAAATGCAAGATCCCTCAGCTGTTGTAGTAGAGTAGGAGCACCCTCACAGCTGTGGTTTAATTTAATGCCAATGTACATTAATATAACACAAAGTATAGAGTTGTAAATGTACATTAAATAAAAACAAAATATAATACAGTATAATATAAACACAAAGTGGATTTTTGCCTGCATGGTACGTTGCTTATTGTTTGGTTAAAAGATGCTGTCATTGTGTTTTTAAGTTCTGTCAATTTTTGAGATTCTCCATCACTCATATTTATCCAGAGACCATTTGGTTTTCTCCCCCAGAAAACAACCCATCCCAGGATACTAAGGCATCTGTAGAAGCTGTATTACTGTGAAATTATCCAGTGCCACTCCTGCAAGTAACTCTAGACCCAAGACAACCACAGAGAAGAGGTGCAGAGTGGCTGCCAGTCGAGAGGCAGAAGCAGACATGCAACACAATGTATCTGATGAAAATGAAGCACCACAAACGCTTAATTTTGTGCCAAAATGCCCTCCAGGACCCCAACTAATAATGAATCAGCTCCTCAACCCAGCTGTGTGTGTGTGTGCGTGTGTGTGTGTGTGTGTGTGTGTGTGTGTGTGTGTGTGCTCACAAGTACTGTGAGAAACTGATGCTGTGAAAATAGCCAGTGGAAATTAATTTAAGTGACTGACCTTGAGTGAGGATTATGCATTTCTGATTATTTACATTGGGATTGTAAAGGATCTTGGTAAAAGAAGCTGGTTTGGTTCCTGACTATGCGTTCTAAATGCAAACAACCAAAAAAGAACTGATGATGAGTATGATCCACTTTTCAAAATAAAGCCTCTTTCTCAGTCTGATCTCATTACTAATGGCAAACATCCTACAGTACCAGCAACATCTTTTGGTTGATGAGAGGATGGTGGCAAACAAGGACCATACTGAGATGAAGATACAGCCTCCATGTCCAAACACACTTTTTTTTTTGGTGATTAAGGGAAAATAAAGCCTTAAAATGATAAAGACATAAAATGATTTTGTCACAATTGTGGCACAATTAACATTTATAATAGGCGTTTCATGTATTTGACCTTCTAGTAGATAATAAAAGATGGCCTTCTTATCAAGTCAACAGACACACAGGAGGATATCATGTGTCCTTCAGTTCACAAAGCATCAAAAGGAGACAGGGTGAACAGGAGGTTCAGCGAGGGTCTTTGGACAAGGCCATTCCCATCCCAGAGCCTGTGCTGCATTACAACAGGAACATGGGAAGAGTATACCTATGTGGTGCATTACATGTTAGGCTTGTACAATTTTTTTGTAAAAGATAAAGAAAAAAAAGTGGTACAATATAACACTACATTTACAACACTTCTTGGACTGATGCCTTAATTTTGCATCAATAGCTAAAGAAATCCATGCAACTGTGTTATGTTGAGTAAAACACAAACTTGCTTAGAAAGCGTTTTGGACACTTCAGTAAATAAAAGACCACCATGATCCCAAATTATATATTGCTTGAGAACAACACAAAAGTTAAAACACTTTCAACTTTAAAAGTGTTTTTGACAGTACCTTTGACTACAAAAGTGAAACCTCTCAAATATATCATATATCAAACATATGAAGGATGCACAACATGTTTGTTTATTTAATCACGAGTCCCCAAAATAAATTCTGATCACATAAAACTCAGAAATTCAGATGGGGCAAAGACTTTTTCACAGCAACATGTTACATGAATGGATAATGTTTAGAGACTGTACCTTTAATGCACTGATTTGTGCACCAAACTTCAGCAATGTTTGATTTCCTTAATAATAATAATAATAATAATAATAAAAACAGATGTCAAAATTCAGCGCATATGTGTGTGTGTGTGTATGTATGTAAGCTGAATATTGATATCTGTCTTGGTATATTTACTGCTCCATGTTTTTTTTCCCCATTTAACATATGCACTTTATATATTTCGCTATATTTTTACACATACACAATACAATTAATATGAATTTGTTTGGTGACTGCCAGTTGCAACTATAGTTTAGCAACACAAGGGTTTTGTATATATATTTTGTATGTATGTATGTGTGTGTGTGTGTGTGTGTAGCAGGTTGGTATATGAAAAAAAAAAAAGGTTTACCAGAGGAAGCAACCACATCTACAAAAGCATTCACATCCCTTAATTAATTTACACATACACAATACAATTAGTATGAATTTGTTTGGTGACTGCCAGTTGCAACTATAGTTTAGCAACACAAGGGTTTTGTATATATATTTTGTATGTATGTATGTGTGTGTGTGTGTGTGTGTAGCAGGTTGGTATATGAAAAAAAAAAAAAGGTTTACCAGAGGAAGCAACCACATCTACAAAAGCATTCACATCCCTTAATTACTGTATTTTATGACATGTATTTTCAGTCAGTCACCAGTTTCTCCAAGTAACACAATTTTAGCCTTCTGTAAACCTATTAGTGTCTGGGAGAAAATTAAATAAAGGCAGGTAAAGTTCAAGATTTAAACTAAAGGTGACATTAATAATCAAAATGGTGACTTCAAATGAACCTATTTACACTATCCCACAATGCAGTGCAATACCGTTATTTGTTTTCCAGTAATTCCTTGTCTTATGAAAGAAAATTACCTAGCCTGCAGTGATTTCAAAGTGCAAGTCTAAATTCAGTGTCTTATTGTAGGAAACTGCTTTTAAGTCTTGCGAAATCATGGCCATTTTTTACAGTGTGGTTATTTTCTAACATAAAAAAGTCAAATTAAAATAATGACATAAAGTGTACCACAGTGTATTTTCGCAAAAATGGGGAAATGGTCCCAAAAATGTGTCTCCCGAATCCACCGCTGGCATTTCTTCACAATGTCACTTCTTCACAGAAGGCAAACACATTCCCAGATCTAATCATCAACTGAGCCTGTGGCAGTCAGGTGTGTGTTTATTTGTGTGCGCGTGTGTGTCCTGATAACCTCCTAGAACCTCCATTAACCAAGAAGAGCTGAATGTGTTATCAGTTCCTACTGACAGCATTCTATTTCTTTCCTCATTTGTACACACAATCAAGAGTACGTTCTTCAACCTGATGCCAACACTGCTTCAAAACACAAATTGGTCTTTACCAACATACATTAACCTGTCAGACTTTTCAACCTTAAATTCAATGAAACAGCAACGTGTCTGTCCTGTCAAGAGAAGGGCCATGAGAGCCAAGCGAGGCCCCCCTAGGAACAGTCTCCCATAAAACAGAAATGAGAGCCATATGCAATAAGTGACATTTGGAAAAATGATCAATACTTAGAGAAGCAGTGGTATTACCATGGAATTTATAGCACCAAGATTTATCTTAGCCGCAGGCCAAGATACGATTAAGAGAGCAGAGGGCTTTTGAGACAGCTCAGCTTGTAAAACATCAGCCCATAATTGTCATAGCATAATGTGGCGCTTAGCATTAAAGACATCTGTTTCATTCTGTTATGGTCTGGTATTCATTTTGTGACTGGTTCCTTTTTTGTGTTGCTGAAACAAAGAAAGACAGCAATGGAAAAAGGAGAAACCGCACATGCACAGTGCACAGTGCACAAAAGGCAGGAGATCCCACGTGCTTTCCAATCACAATGACGGTTATAATTTACAGCACCCACAGAGCAATACAACTGCAGGAGGGCATGACAATAAAACAAGATTGCTGTTTCTTTAGCAGTTTGTAATAGGCTGCCACAGAGAGTTTAGTTCAACTCTAGGGGCAATTCAGGAAGAATTATCACTCCACAACCTGGAAGGAACAGTGAAAATGTTGAATTAACAAGAAGTAACATTTCATATGCAAATCATGGAATATGAGAAAAGAATGGATGATAGGATATGTAGTATGGTAAACGTATAGTCTAAGATACTTAAAGTCTTTTGGTAAACAGTCAGCACTGAACACTTCCTCACATTTTGTTAAATGACTGCTATGCTTCTGACAGAATCTAAGACCTATCACACAAAGCTGCTTATTCAAATACAGTAACTAACCATGGGCAGTACATCACAAGCATATTCACAAAGTGGAAGAAAATGATAGCTAAAAGCCACTCACAATCCTATGTATTCATAGTTTGTTGATTTATATGCGTGAACGTTTTCCCACAGGATAAGTGCTGCGACAGTTCATAATCACCAGTCTGGAGAATGTTTAACCACTTATTGGCTGACAGACTGACAAGGCCCTAACCCTACCCTTACAAGCCTGTAAGGCTGATCACCCTCAATATACCTTTATCCAACATGCCTTTTGAATGAAGCCTCAATGAAGAATATTTTGACATTCCTCACTGAATCAGTTTAAAGGGTTAGTTCACCCCAAAATGAAAATTCTCTCATTAATTACTCACCCTCATGTCGTTTCAAACCTGTAAGACCTTCATTCATCTTTGGAACACAAATTAAGATATTTTTGATGGAATCTGAGAGCTCTCTGACCCTGCATAGACAACAATACAACTGAAATGTTCCCAGGTCCAGAGACGTAGCAAGGAGATCGGTAAAATAATCCATGTGACATCAGGGGTTCAACCGTAATTTTACGAAGCTACGAGAATACTTTTTGTGGGGAAAAAGTCCATCTTTGTCTCCTCCACCCTAGCGCCATTTTAGAGAGTATCAGCTGGACGTAAACAATGTATGCAGTTCTGTTTCAGCTGTGTCATGCCGGATCTGTTTCCTACGTTGTTGTGATTTGATCTGAACGAAAACAGCGTATCCGTGTGACGCAGCTGACACAGAACACCATATGCTGTTTACGTCCAGCGGATACTCTCCAAAATGGCACTACAAGGTGACGCGGAGGAGACGAATTGTTGAATAAAGTCGTTTTTTTTTCCCCCACAAAAAGTATTCTCGTAGCTTCGTAAAATTACGGTTGAACCCCTGATGTCACATGGATTATTTTACAGATCTCCTTGCTACGTTTCTGGACTTGGGAACATTTCAGTTGTATTGCTGTCTATGCAGGGTCAGACAGCTCTCAGATTCCATCAAACATATCTTAATTTGTGTTCCGAAGATGAACGAAGGTCTTACGGGTTTGAAACGACATGAGGGTGAGTAATTAATGACAGAATTTTCATTTTTGGGTGAACTAACCCTTTAATACCTATTTCCAACACAATCAAATAATGTTTGGACATTTTTCACAGGAGAAAAAAAAATAAAAATCAACAGGACTGTTATAAAACAAATCCCTATAGATCAGCTGAATTAATTTCTTTCTTTCTGTCTTTTTCTTTCTTTCTTTCTTTCTTTCAAGCTGAACTACATTAATACCTTCATTCCACTGTTTCTAATCAGATTCGATCAATTGTAAATGTAATCAATTTGACCACATTTCCAAATGACCATCAACATATTACATGAGAGCGTGTGTTAACTGAAACATTTCTTTCATTTATTAAATTATAAAAATGTTGATGGGTCGATGCTTTCTTGTTTCTTTTTGCTACAAACTCTTCAATAAAGGGAGAGACAAGTAATAGGGAATACAAATTAAGAAAAGCAGAGAAAAAGTTTTAAAGTGCTTTCTTTGGGAAGAGAAGTGAGAGAAAGAAGATTCCAATTGTAACTTGGTGAAATAAACTAATGAACAAATGGACATTGATTTAATTCGCTTTTCAAATTATACATATCGTGAAAGCTTAATATGATACATGTTACTGTTATCTGGATAATGAAAACGCATTGCATTAAGACCCTCATTAAATGTGTTCAGACCACCTCTGAATATGGTTTCAGCGATCTGATCACAATAAGATGAAAATTTGTTTTGGCTGCATTTACGCCAAATATTTCATGTGGTCAGTTGAGATATAATCACAGAATGCATGTTTTTTTTTCTTTCTTTTTTTTCTTTCAGGTTGTTGCTGCATTTTAATGTCACAACTGCATCTGCTAATTCTCAGTTCTGGCATCAGGGGTCCCTGTTACCAATAGTATTGATCATCTGACACTGATTAACAAACACCACTTATGTAATCTAAGGCCCAATCCCAATTCTATTTTATACCCCTTCCCCTTCCCCTGCGGCTACCCCTTCCCCTTGTCCCTTGAAACAGAGTGTCAAGGGGTAGGGGTGAATATATTCCCCTAAGAATTGGGACACCACTACTATACGTCACACGTCATCATACGTCGTCTAGCTCCTACAATACACACACCTATACTGGTGTGCTGGTGTGCATTAGAGTCTTTAATTACCATTCTATATTAATGCGCTGCTGAATCGCTACATTATATTTTCCAGCAACGAGAGGATTCTCGTTAAAATCACTGTTTTTTAAGTAAACTCTAAAAAGAGAAACGCACAGACGCACATACACACAACGTTCATCTCTCTCTCTCTCTCTCTCTCTCTCTCTCTCTCTCTCTCTCTCTCTCTAATTGGCAATATTTGAGAAAAGGGTTTAGCGATTTCTAATTATTGGGGGGACTAGCCCCCCTCAATGTCTACGGTGGTTATCGCCCTGATCAGACATGAAAATATGTTGAGCCAGAGCTGACTAGAGTTGGAACTAAACTTGATTTTTATGCTTTGAAAAATGTGTTGTCACAACCTACAATCCAAATGTTGAAAACATGATCCAAGTAAATGTCTAAAATCAACAAAGTTTGTAAAACAACAAAGTACAATTTTTTGTTTGATATAAATTATATAGAGGTACTCAGTAACAAAATGAATAAAATGTTTCATAATGCAGCAAAGCAACATCAACATATCACAGAGACAAGATCTGAACAAGTTTTTAACAGGTAGAGAATTAGGCCCAATCCCAATTCTACCCCTTAGCCCTTCCCTACCCCTGCAACCAAAAGAGAATTGAGACACCCCTACCCCTCCGTTTCGCACGTTAACATGAAGGGGTAGGGGTGTCTCAATTCTCTTTTGGTTGTAGGGGTAGGGAAGGGCTAAGGGGTAGAATTGGGATTGGGCCTAATTCTCTACCTGTTAAAAACTTGTTCAGATCTTGTCTCTGTGATATGTTGATGTTGCTTTGCTGCATTATGAAACATTTTATTCATTTTGTTACTGAGTACCTCTATATAATTTATATCAAACAAAAAATTGTACTTTGTTGTTTTACAAACTTTGTTGATTTTAGACATTTACTTGGATCATGTTTTCAACATTTGGATTGTAGGTTGTGACAACACATTTTTCAAAGCATAAAAATCAAGTTTAGTTCCAACTCTAGTCAGCTCTGGCTATTGAGAATTTAATCATCATCTCTCTCAGTCGGAAACAGAAGACATGTAAATCATTGCTCTCTATGAGTATGTTACCTTTAATAGTACTGTATGTCTAGACAACAATAAGTCAGCATCTTGCATGAATTCTGGAAAAAAAGGTAGTTGAGCAAGGTTGGCTGGGTTTTCCAAAGTAATATAATGGATTTGATTACCGTAAGGTAATCTGTTATGATGTTCAATTTACTCACTTCTGCCTTCAGCATTTCCAATGAATAAACCAGAAAGAAAAAGGCCATAAATAAAACAATCTTACAATTTGTTTGAAAGCCAATTCAATTTGACATTTTTGGTACCCTGGCACAGCAAAGGAGGCAGGGGAGCAATTAATCTGTTTACATCAAGTGAAAAGATCAGGAGCCAAGTAAGTTCTATGTTCCATCTTGTAGATCTGATTCTCTGATTATTCTTGGCTTTTCTTTGTTGGCCTTCCCTCAATCCTCAGGTTGACTGGTCCTTTGGCATATTCTTCAAATGGGATCCAAATCTCAACTAACCTGCTTTGCCACCTAACACCTGTTGCCAACAGCAAGGCAAGGTCAGCTGCCGCCGCAGACTTGGGCCTTCTCTCCAGCCTGGGCAAAGTCTTACTGCCCTGTTCTCCCTCTGTAATTTGAGCTGGTTTCTCACTTTAATAAAATACATTCAACCAACTTTTCATATTTTCTTTCTCAAGCCTGTGGTTTCCTGCCTGTCAGACCTCATTCTGCTCCTTACATTATCACCCTGTCAAATACAGTCTTCTTAGCTGCTTTTGCATTAGGAGATGTGTACAGTATCTGGCAGACCTAGAGAATGCTGGTCTTGGGTCCTTGGGAAATCCAAGGTCCTGATCTGATCTTCAAATTAATCTGCTGACAATTTGAAGGGAAAACCAGGAGCTGCTTCTAAGAGGAGGGTTACGTTGAGGTGCACCATTGCTCTGCTTTTAAAGCTGATTTTGTGCACTGTTTTCCGCAGAGTTTTAAAACTATTGGGAAAACATCCCTGCCTCCTCATTCATCCATCAACAGCCCAGCTACCATGAGTGTAAGCTTTCCACAAATTCTTGGGAAATTCTTATATCTGATCTGAAATTGGACAACAACACTAAATCAATCATCAAGAGATAATGTACAGCATGAAAGGCTGTATAATTATTGTATCCCCCATATAAATGCAATGGATTTCTGTAGACAAAACAGTTTAACACTTTAAAAACACATTACATTACAGTATGGTACTGTAATAACACTACTGCACTGTAAAAATACAGTAAGTGACTGGCAACCAAGCTGCCAGTATATTATTGTAATTATACTATTTTTATACTATGCCCAAGTTGCTTAGAAACCCCTAGTTAAGATAAATTGATTACATATCTTTCCTTTTTTTAATTCACTAATTTTCCAAAGCTGATTTGAATGTTAAATTACTTCTATACCACTTTCCTTCTCACAATCAGGCTCCCTAAATTTCCATTGCATGAGGAAAACTCTTTAAGACCAAAAATATTTCCGCCTTGTGTTATTAGCTAACATGGTTGTCAGTCAAAACTAGTCACTATGCCCTTTCAGTGGTATATGAACCTCAGTAAAATACTGCAAATTCTATACAGTACTGAATGGATGTGTGAATGCAAAGAGCACTGTAAACAGGATACTCAGGCATTAAACAGAGGACTTTGAATCTTTTTTAAGGCAGCGGTGAGGAGAACAGCAGGGAGATGATGCTGCCCTTCACAGTGCTTGTGATTGGGGTTGTGATATTGATTTAGCGTTTGCCCAAATGCCCTAATGTTTGATCTGGCTCTGGGTTGTTTTCGTGGCTCGAGTGCTCTTAGATGTATAGTGTATCATGCCAAGTATAGAAGTTATTGAGTGCACTAGGCAGAGAGGGATCGGTGGTGTTGTAGTTGTTGCTCTTGTAGTCGGGTGAGTTCTTTTAATCCCTGTCACATGTGTTGCGAGTGTTATTGGTCTCTAGGTGAGCTTTGGCTGTTTTTATGCCAGCGTTCAGGTGTTTTTAGCTTCCATCAATGCTGCTTTAACCTCTGCATTCAACTAAGTGGGGGAGTGTAAAGGATACAGTATTTGTACAGTAAATTAGTGTTTATTCAACTTCTGGCACTATGGCATGTATACTGCACCTACCTTGTACAATTTCATTTCAGTTAAATTCAAGCTTATTTGTATATCGCTTTTCACGATGTAAATCGTTGCAAAGCAACTTTACAGCAAATTAAGTTTCTACAATATTTAGTAGTAGTTTATCGGTGGTGACTGTCAGTTAATGTACATATGACAAGTGTACGGAAAAATCAATTAAAGACGTAATCAAACAGATGAACAATATTAACAGCAAAATTTGGTAGTTCTGTATGTTTGTTCATGGTTGGCATCATCTCTTCTCAGGTGTTCTGGATCCAGACTGAAGCTTGTGTAAATCCTAGTTAGCGTGGCAAAACAGAAACAAATAGAGACATAATTAGCGGAGCTGCTGTTGCAAGCAAGCACAATTTATTTGTTTAACCCAAGCTAAAGAATTGTGCATTTGATCAGATATAACTGCAGTACAGGATGAGATGCATTATTTGAATGCTTGGCCAAAGAGATGCGTCTTTAATCTAGATTTAAACCGAGAGAGTGTGTCAGAATCCCGACCGTTATCAGGAAGGCTATTCCAGAGTTTGGGAGCCAAATGCAAAAAAACCTCTACCTCCTTGTGGACTTTGCTATCCTAGGTACTACCAAAAGTCCAGAGTTTTGCGACCATATGAAGCATGATAGAAGACTAGTTAGGTATGCAAGAGCTAACACATTAAGGGGATCCAGACTGAAGCTTGTGTAAATCCTAGTTAGCGTGGCAAAACAGATAAACAAATAGAGACATAATTAGCGGAGCTGCTGTTGCAAGCAAGCACAATTTATTTGTTTAACCCAAGCTAAAGAATTGTGCATTTGATCAGATATAACTGCAGTACAGGATGAGATGCATTATTTGAATGCTTGGCCAAAGAGATGCGTCTTTAATCTAGATTTAAACCGAGAGAGTGTGTCAGAATCCCGACCGTTATCAGGAAGGCTATTCCAGAGTTTGGGAGCCAAATGCAAAAAAACCTCTACCTCCTTTAGTGGACTTTGCTATCCTAGGTACTACCAAAAGTCCAGAGTTTTGCAACCATATGAAGCATGATAGAAGACTAGTTAGGTATGCAAGAGCTAACACATTAAGGGCCTTATAGGCAAGTAATAATATTTTGTAACTGATATGGAACTTAATAGGTAGACCGTGCAGAGACTGTAAAATTGGGGTAATATAATCATTTTCTAGACCTGGTAAGGACTCTAGCCGCTGCATTTTGGACTATCTGTAGCTTGTTAATTGAAGATGCAGGACAACCACCTAGCAGTGCATCACAATAGTACAGTCTAGAGATCATGAATGCATGAACAGATCGGTCACAGAATGCCAGTAGAAAACAAGTTAAGATCCAAGTGCAGTTTATTTAAAGTAACAAATTATCAAAACGTGGCAAAAGGTAATCCAAAACCTAGGGAACAGATAACACTATTCAACTTTAGACAACTCCGAAGACAAATACAATACAGCAGCAACAGACAGAGTGAGCATGGTAGGTATATATATATATATATATATATATATATATATAGATGAGAAATTAACTAACCAGTGATAATGATCAGAATGATTAACAGGTGCTCATGATCAGAACAGAATAGACAGGCAAGGGACTATGGGAAATGGAGTTCAAAACATATAACATAGAAACAGGACAGCGCCTTCAAGTGGCCAGTCCAGGGAACCACGACCAGACACTGTGACAGCGGTCTCTCCGTGT
>NW_015505437.1:52925-60353 GCF_001515645.1 Sinocyclocheilus grahami | reverse complement strand
GATACCAGACGCTCCACCGGAAAACAAAGTTCAGGAGGGAGGTGGAACTGAGGTGGACCAGGGGGAGGGATGGCGGGCACGGACCATGCCAAGGAAGGGGGTCAGGGAACAGAGGTAGCCCAGGGTATGAGAGCGGAACCGGCAGGACGAACCAGCAGGGCCCCAACCATACAGGAACCCCAGCAGATAGCCAGGACGGAGCTGGAGGAATGAGCCAGTGAGGCTCCTGCCAAACCAGAACCCAGGCGGGCAACCAGAGCGGAGCCGGAATCCTGTCAGGCAACACTGATGGTACAGAAAATCCTCTCAGCAACTTGAAAACAAGAGCAGAGAGAGTTTAGTACCAGCCTCAACGGCTGCAACAGGACAAGCCGATTGCGCCGCAACAGTCCCCGTTAGCTCTTGGACTGGAGCGGGCTCTGAAGTGGACCTTGTAAGCTCCCGGACTGGAGCGGGCTCTGCGAGCTCCCGGACTGGAGCGGGCTCTGGAGTGGGCTTTCCTGTCCTCCTCCTCACCCTCCGCCACTTAGTGGGAGTCTGAAGAATAGAGGTGGTGGGAAAATCCCTGCAGAAGGGTTCTGACTGGCCTGGTATTGCCCACTGACTTCGACCCTGGCTATATATGACGCAGCCCCAGAAGTCTAGGATCTCGAGTCCATCCACCTCCCACTGGGACAAAGGATTATCCAGACAGATGTTAAGGAGGTCCTTAAGTGCAGCCTCATTATAATTTAGCCCCACCGCCAGTGTCCAAAAGGTCTGGGCAAACCCACCAACCTCCATTCCTTCCTGCCTCCGAGCCATCAGAGTCCGGTGTCGAATCATTCGCTCCTTCCCTGTGGCAGGAGGGACGATCCAAATGTCCATGGTTCAAAAAAAAAGGGAAAAAGAAAAACAAACTGCTGGATCTTGTAGTGGCTGCTGTATTCTGTCACGGAATGCTAGGAGAAAACAAGGTCAGATCCAAAATGCAGTTTATTTAAAGTAACAAATGATCAAAAACAGAACAAAAACGTGGCAAAAGGTAATCCAAAACATAGGGAACAGATAACACGATGTAACTGGATGTAGCCAACTCAGAATTCAGAAGACAAATACAATACAGCAACAATGACAGACAGAGTGAACATGGTATATATAGATGAGATGATGAGTAATTAACTAACCGGTGATAATGATCAGAATGATTAACAGGTGCTCATGATCAGAACAGAATAGAAAGGCAAGGGACTATGGGAAATGGAGTTCAAAACATATAACATAGAAACAGGAGAGCGCCCTCAAGTGGCCAGTCCAGGGCACCACAACCAGACACTGTGACAAGATCCTTGTGGCACTTCATATTTTACTGGTGATATTTGAGATGACTCCCCATTTAAATGAGCAAAGTGGTAGCGATCGGACAGGTAGGATCTAAACCATCTTATAGCCTGCCCTTGAATACCTGTATAGTTTTGTAATCGATCTATGAGTATGTCATGATCTATAGTGTCAAACGTAGCACTACGATCAAGTAAAACTAGCAATGAGATGAAGCCTTGGTCTGACGTAAGAAGCAAGTCATTTGTAATTTTAACAAGTGCAGTTTCTGTGCTATGGTTGGGCCTGAAACCTGACTGAAATTCTTCATAGATATATATTTTTTGCAGGAAGGAGCAGTACACAACTTTTTCTAAAATTTTAGACATAAACGGAAGATTTGAAATGGGTCTGTAATATGCCAGTTCACTAATTCACAGTTTCTTAATAAGAGGCTTAATAACCGCCAGCTTGAATGGTTTTGGGACGTGACCTAAAGACAACGACGAGTTAATAATATTGAGAAGTGGTTCTTCTGCTACAGGTAACAACTCTTTCAGTAATTTATTGGGTACAGGATCTAACAGGCATGTTGTTGGTTTAGATGCAGTGATAAGTTTATTTTGCTCTTCCTGTCCTATAGCTGTAAAGCACTGCAGTTTATCTTGTGGTGCGATGAATGAAGCTGAAGTATTATACGCTGTATAATCTACATTTGTTTTTGTATTTCTGATGTTATCTATTTTATCAATGAATAATTTCATAAAGTCATTACTATTAAACTGTGAGGGAATATTTAGATCGAGTGGCATCTGGTTATTTGTTAATCTAGCCACTGTGCTAAATAAAAACCTTGGATTGTTTTGGTTATTTTCTATGAGTTTGTGGATATGCTCGGCCCTGGCAGCTTTTAGAGCCTGTATATAGCTGGACATACTGTTTTTCCATGCAATTCTAAAAACTTCCAAGTTAGTTTTTCTCCATTTGCGCTCAAGACTACGAGTTTCTTTCTTGAGAGAATGGGTATTACTGTTGTACCATGGCGCAGTACGTTTTTCTCTAAGCTTTTTCAATTTGATGGGGGCAACAGCTTCTAATGTATTAGAGAAGATAGTGCCCATGTTGCTAGTCATTTCGTCTAGTTCATGTGTTTTTATGGGTCTTTTGTGGCTGGAACAATAGTTCTGCCTGGACGATAACGTGGAGCCATATAGTTAATATCAGTAATACGCAGCATGCACGATACAAGGAAATGGTCAGTTTGATATAGATATAGATATAGATATCTCACTTTGAGGTAAGATATCTACAGTATATCACTAATATAGATATCTATATCATTGTTTTGCTTGACTCCAAAACAGTTTATTAGGTCAGTAAACACAAGTCCTAATGCATAATTTGTATTATCAATATGAATGTTAAAATCTCAGACAATTAGCACTTTATCAACAGTAACCAATAGGTCTGAGAGGAAATCTGCAAATTATTTTAGGAAATCTGTATACGGCCCTGCTGGTCTATACACAGCCAGAGCAAGAGATACGATAGATTTCGTTTGCATATCAAAAGTATTTCGAATGAGTTAAACCTGTATCCTGTCTTCTGAGTAACATTAAGAATATCACTATATATTGTTGCAACTCCTCCACCATGACCATTCTGACGGGGCTTATGCTTATAACAGTAGCTTGGTGGAGTAGACTCATTTAGGCCAATATAATCATTTGGTTTTAGCCAGGTTTCAGTCAAGCAGAGTACATCAAATATATTATCTGTGATAATTTACAGATTAATTTACAATAACTGCTTTGGGTGCGAGTGATCTAATGTTTAAGAGCCCAAACTTTAAAAAAAATGTTTGTTCATTTATTTTACATTTTTCTGGTTTAATCACGATCAGATTTTTTCTAGACCTCACTGTTCGGGGAACAGACACAGTCTTTATAGATTGGACAGTGCAAGTACTTCTATCATTTAAGCCAGTAAAACAAAAGCCATCATAGCAGTTATTTGAGAATTGGCTTACTAATAATTTACATACAAAACCTGAACGATTATTTCAGTACGCCTCTATAACTGCCATTATTTCTGCAATACTCTGTTACTTTATAACTATATACATATCGGTATTGTTTTAAGAGGTTGTACTGTTGCCTCAATGCATTCAAGTTACCAGAGTGGTTTTTTTTGTTTGTTTTTTTTGGTGCAAATAGACCTTTCATCATGGATTATGAAAAGGCTTTTATGAAAAGTAGCCCTGAACAATAATTTTAACGAGCTGGGCATGATTCAGGGTGGAGTGATGGCTCTTACTGGAACCCTGCTACTGCAGCATGGTAAACTTTGAATACTAAGAATTTGAGTCCATTAATGAGGTATAAGAAGCCAGAGGGCTGTAAGTCTTAGTTCAGGCAGGGTGCATGGAGGCCACAGTGAAGTTTGCCAGATGAGGGAAAGAAAGCATGCGAGTGTATGAGTTTGTGCATGACAGATTAGGGTTTGATATGTTTTTCTCTACAGCTTGTCTTGACCTCCTGCTAGAGGAGTGGTGCTCCTTCCTGTTCTGGGAGTCCAGCAGTGCGGTTATGATATTGTATGGTTCACTTTCTGACTCTAGAGTTCATAATACTGTAAAGTGAATGAATTAAACAAAAAAGGGCCTGGCCTTGTATGTGCACACTGTGAAGAACTTTTTAGGTGGGGAACTGCTAAGAGAAGAAAATATTTTATTGTCGAAAGGTGCAGAATCCTTTGGTGCCACAGACAGTAGTTTAGTTAATAGTAAAGGAGATAGCTAGAGTACTAGCAGAAAGAAGAAAAAACATAAATCTCCATTAAAATGTATGCATATCTACATTTCATTAAAAGCAATTTACAGAGTATACATTTTACTAGTTTGCATGTTTCCTGGAAATCAAACCCATGACCTTGAGCATTGTTAGCACCTCACAGTTGAGCTACATAGTATATGTTGAACATCAGATGCAATTTTCTTAATTAAATGTCCATTCACCTTATATAGCATCCCACAGTACAGGGAAATCTAATAGTTTATTTATTTATTTTTTATTTAAAAAAAAGTTGTTAATTGTGTAATGAGATAAATTATTTACAATGATTTCCCTTAAAAAGGAGAATTTTCTAATATCCTGGCAATAGTTTATAGCGTATCAGTAACAATGGGTGACTATCAATAAAAAAAACTAAAATTGCAACTAAAACTATTACAAGCATTTTTTGTTAAATTGAAATGAATCTGAAATAGATGATACATATTAAATGAAAAATTTGAACTATAGGAAATTAGAAATATTGTCTTGTTTAGGTTTATTATGTTGTTGAGTACTGGATCAGTCCCTATTTTTCTTGTCTCTAGATGTGACTTAGATTCAGTTCATATTTCAGTTCTTCTAAATTCTATGTAATGGCAAACTGTACTGTCAATATTATTGTAAAATGTACTTTTTTGGAAGAAGTTTATTTTATATAATGAATGCAGCAGTTCCTATAGACAATTGTCTTTTAAGCAGTAGCAAAAAAAAAAAAAGTAAGATTTCCAAAATGTAAGTGTAAATGTGGTTACACTTTATTTCGATAGTCCACTTTAGACATTCTGCTAACTATAAGTAACTTTGTAACTACATGTCAACTAATTCTCATTAATTTGCATATGTCTACTAACTCTCAGAGTAGACTTAGAGTAGGTTTAGGGTTAGTAGAATAAGTTGACAAAGAAAGTGTTAGAAGATATTAAGCAGACAGTCTACTAATACTCTACTAGCTGCTAGCTGACATGTAGTTGCAAAGTTACTTACTGTTAATAGAATGTCTAAAGTGGACTATCGAAATAAAGTGTTACCATAAATGTTAGAATCATAAAGTTGTATGTTAAGTGGTTGGGGCTAAATTAATTGCAGTTTCATTAGAGGTTTAGAACAAACCCTTACCAGAGTGTCTGTGGAATATCAATGTAATGCCTTACAAACACTGCACTTGTCAAATTAAATAACACTCGATTTGCTGCCCATCTGAATAGTTTCAGCATTCGTCTGATCATAGAAGTTATTATGCAACACATAATGTAGCAATCTTATCTAAAATATAGAGGTCACAATGGTACACGTAAGTTGCTGCAAAACTGCAATCCGCTTCCATTCACACTGAATTTTTTTTTTCCTCAACAACATCCTGAGATATCTACATGTGTGAAGCTTGCACAGCACACTCCATTGACTTCCATGGAGTTGCCTGACAAAAGAAAGATGAAAAGGTGGAAGAACACTGCTGAGAAGGAAGGGCAGTGTAATTGAGGGACGACCAAATCCTCAAGCACAAATCTTTTGATCTAGTAGCTTGTTAGCCGCGAACAGAGGACTGATTTCTCGCACATGCTTTCTCCTCAATGGGTTTGTGTCTGTCTTCTTTTCACACCTCACATATCAGTCTCTCACTCCGCTCTGGGAGTATTCATATAATCTCGCAAGGTCACGCCGTGAAATCCCCATACACAGTGGCTTATTGTGCCCATTTATTTTAGTACCTATCATCTCTCTTACCTTTCCAAAAGGGCACTTTATACACCTTTAGTACAGAATTCAGTGTGCTGTCATATCCGCTGAATGTATAAAAAAAACACACAGTCCAGATATCATTTTAACAGGTCTGTCGCTGACACTATACCCTAATAGGTCAGAGCCAGCAGGTATCCCAGAGCCCTCCTCCAAACATAGGAGATAATTGGGCGGCAGAAGTTGCCATGGCAACAGAAAGGTTAGGGTTCAGACTGCAATATGCTTTGGGAGCCTGGAGGCTATTTTCGTTCTCCATGAAAACTATTAAATACAATGTAGGAGGCAGTCTCTCATCACGCTAGCAGGTAATGAAAGGTAGCCTGTGGTGTGGGGACAAAGCGTCTATACACACAGGGCTCTGTCTGCTGTGGATAGTCCTATTTTTTCCATAAAGACAGTCTTTATGAGTCTGCATTTTAGCATAATGGGTATTTGGCTTTGTGAAACACCTGTACCAAGATCAAACATAAATATCATGAAACATGTCTTTGGTGGAATTATCAATGCAAAGGTAGATTTTGACTTTATATATTTTTACTATTTTGACTTTATATATATATTGGGACTATATATATGTGTGCGTGTAAGAAAAGTAATAGCATCCCTGGTAGCATGGGTTTTAGTGCACTGTTATGAGGTTTCTGATGGTTACAAGACTTTTTCTAGGGTCTTTCTGCCGTTTGAGTTTTTCCCCTCCCAAGTATCTGCATATTGTGGTCTCTATTGATGGTTTGGGTCTCTCTTTTAGTATAATTCAAATAAATTTTCTTGCCAAGTAAAAACCATAAGTCAAAATGCTCAGAAAAGTAATAGCAGTGTCTAAGGTTACTAAGGTTGGTCAGATGTTCTGTGTGGTTTTTTAGTGCATTGTTACATGGTTTCTGGGGCGTTCTGAGTGGTTGTAAGATCAAGTCAAAATGTCCGCACCAAGTATCTATTGTATTCTTGTCTCTATGGCTCAGGTTATTTCTCCCATGTACTGTATTTTTTCCACCAGATAAAAGTTGCAACTGTGAAATGCTTGAGCCATAGTCTTGTGGGCAACACTACAATATATGGTGCAGTTGAACTTTGTGTAACCTGAGTAACTGGTCCTTTTCCCCTCTCTCATTTGCTTTCTGCCTTTTCTCCACTGTCCTATCCAGTGGGTCCAAGGTGAAAAAGCAAAAAAATATAATTTAAAAAAGCCACACCATTTGATGTATCATTCACAAACTGTGCAGAACAAGTTATATGTCAAATCTATTTAGAAGTTTGTTCATCCAGCTGTTTTGCTAAACTCCAACTTGTCCCTGTAGTAAATATCCATCTTTTCACTTCTCCTTGTATGACTTTCTATAATTACTTTCTGTAGTTACTTTACACAAAATTTTAAATTTTAAAGAATGTTTCTGGTAGACCTTGACTTATATAGTATGGGGGGAACTACTATGAAAAAGGTTATCAGCAACCGTTTGGTTACAAACATGCATTGAATATATATATATATATATATATATATATATATATATATATATATATATATATATATATATAACAGAAAGAAATATTGTTT
>NW_015505437.1:35311-52911 GCF_001515645.1 Sinocyclocheilus grahami | reverse complement strand
ACAGGTTGGGAACAATTAACAGAATAAACATACAACAAATAGTATATTAACAGAATAAACATACTTGTTACTGCCCACAGCTATGTAACTATATAACTCTACTGTCTGCATATAACACTTATTGCAACCATCTGAAAAATCCACTGACTGTTTAAATCTGCATCAGCAATAACTGTAGCCAAGACACTTCCTACAGTTATTTATACCACTATTAAGAAGTTCATCCTTGCAGAACTGCTTCATCTACAATATATTTTGACCACCTGTATTATTTTGGTCATACAACAGCATTTCAAAATGGGTTTAAATCAGGATTTTGATTAGTACGTGATCCAACTGCACTTCAGCTTCAGATCATAAACAGATGGTCTGATATTCTCGTGGAGAATTGTCTGATACAGGATTCATAGTTCTTTTAGTGATGACAGCATATAGGCCATCGCAGTAGCTTCCATTGTGTGTGTCTGCTGATATGAGATTACATTTATGAAAATCATTGTTTGGTTTCAGGATATTTTTTTCCTAATTGATGGTAAGAAATTGTTTCTATTTTGCTACTCTATCATGGAATCCATGGATCCCAGTCTTTTTCTGATGGTAGAGTCACACTGACCTCAGAGAGGCCTGAAGACCTTCAGATGTTGCACTGAGGTAATTTTCTGGATAATTTCGTTGCTCTTAGAGAGATTTTCAGAGGACAGGAACTCCTTGGAAAATTACCATATATTCCAAGCTTTTCCACCAGCTGTGATTGTGGATTGTTAGAGTCCTTAAAGGAAAATAAATAGCTTTGTAACCTTCCTGACTGAAAAGCCTCAACACTTTTTTGCAGAGGCCTTCAGAAAATGCCTTCCTTTGTAACAAAAGTGCTTAGCAATTTTAAAATCAGGTACATCAAATCCACACTTACTGTAGAGGCCAAAGTCTGATTTATATTGGGCAGGGCCAGACCAAATAAGGGCTGCTTGGTAACCTAAACAATCAAAAACAGCAGATCACAATTAACAAATTTGTTGTGGCAAAGATTTTTCACACCTGAAGAATGCATAACTGAAACCTTGAAAAAAAAGGCAACAGGCTTGTGTTGATTTTAAACTTTACAGAGCATTCCAGTTCTATATAGTACCACGGTCCACAATGGAATCTGACCACATACAATGTTAAAATGTGCACAATATGCAGAACTTTTTCACAGCTCTGTACTTGTAGTCTTTAAAGCAGTAGGGAGAGTATATCAATGTTCTCACAGGGGCTCTGTTAGCATTGAGTAACAGACCATAGAGGACCTGTTGAAGAAGTTGACTGGGGAACATACAAATTATGTGTCTGACCCATTGCAGCTGCTGCCTTTGCCAAACTTCCTTCGATGGAAAGGTTAGACTGATGCTGTTAGAGCAATTGAGAAGTATGAAAGTGACAATGTGGAGAAAGCTCATCAATATTAACGAACTCATGTTTCACGATGATTTTGCCTCATCAGTACACATCGGTTCAGTATTTTTACACCAGCGTTTATCAATTGAGATCAAGTCTGTAGTATATCTCATCCCAGAGATGACAAACTGTAATATCAACAGTCTGATCAAGAAACTTTCACAATATTTTCTCTTGGAATCTGAGGATAGATGCTCAGCCCTGCCTTTTTTACTACAGGTGAAAATGTATTTTTACTTGCTTACCATTTTGAATATGAATAATATTGATCACACTGCCTTCTGTTGGTGCCATCTTGAATTTTTTGCTCACTTTCATAAATTTTGCTTTTATTCTCTTGCAATTACTCCTTTGCTAGACTCACCAGCCAACCAGAGTTCTCTCTCATTGATGGTGCCGATGCTGACAAACGTTGATTCAACATGCTTAATCAGCCAGTAAGCCCCAGACGGTGTCTGACTAGTGCCGATGGTCCAGAATACACTACAAAAAAAGGTGATCGACGTTCAACAACAGCCCGATGTTGAAGAGAGGAAGCGGAGCTGCTCGTGCATGAGCAAATAGGTAGCCTAATTCTGACACATGCAATGACTATCCATTGTATTTTTTTTATATTTGGCATGTTTGTGTGCTGCTGCACATCCCTGTGTGTGTAATAAGCAGAGTGTACGCGTGTTGTGGACACACATATGGGCGCATATTACTAATGCACTCTTTAAATTCCAAAAAAAAAAATTGCCTCAAAATAGGAATGTGCCTGAACACACCTCGTTTTCAGACCAGCACGCCCATGCACGCACAAATGGGCACAAGTGCATTTGCTGTTTAAACAACGTGGCGCAGGACATGAAAATGATAACTGCTTTGGGTTGAAACTAGCAAAAAACACTTGTGTTGCACCTGGTGCCACATTGTGCCGATGTATAGGGCCCTTATTCCTACACTTCACTTAAAATAGACATATTATGCCCCTTTTTACAAGATGTAATATAAGTCCCTGGTGTCCGCAGAATGTGTCTGTGAAATTTCAGCTCAAAATACTCCACAGATTATTTATGATATCATTTTGAAAATGCCTATTTTGAGTGGAAGCAGAAACACGCTGTTTTTCGGGCCTGTCTCTTTAAATGCAAATTAGCTGCTGCTCCCCCCCCCTTTTTCCAGAATAGAGCTGCGCCATTACAGCTTGTACCTGCTAAAAAAACATTCTGATTATCATGTTTATCTCTCTGAAATCATGCGTTTTAAACCATATGAGTTTAAACTTCTGATATACGGTTTTCTGAGTGCACATGGACAGAAAGCATGTGAGTACTAAACTAAGTTCTCATTCACACACAAGTTTATGTTAAAAACACACGCGAGTTACAAAAAACAGTCGGTTATGTCTGTGAAGGTAAACAACTGGGAAATAAATTGCATGATTATTTTAGATCTGTGTGGCAACAGCAATATACAGTAAATAAATCAATAATTCCACTGCTTTCTTGTCTCTTCTGAGGCTGGCACTCTAAACAGTGTTCTGTGCTCGTCTGTGCAGCCAAAGACAGAACTGTTAGCAAGTTTTGCTCAAACTTTCGCCATGGCATTAAAACTAGTACACAGTTGTCACTTGCGAAAACACAATAACGGCGCTGTGGGTGTAAACTTATAGATTAAGGGGCGGTAATATTATAATGAGATCCCTTTGTCACGTCACCAAGTGAGTGAAATCAGACGCGCTCGTTTTCTCAGACGCTTGCAGAAAAAGGCTTACCAAAACAAAGTTACTGGGTTAACCTTTTTCACATTTCCTGGGTTGGTAGATGCACCGGGGACCTGATTATAGCACTTAAAACCTGGAAAAGTCAGATTTTCATGATATGTCACCTTTAAATTATGACTGAGATGCTTGATAACCAACTTTTACGTGCAGGTTTGAGCCAAGATTTTATTTATTTTTTATACTTAATTCAGTTCTTAGCAGTGTTCTTGTGAGTAATTCTCAAAAGCTTGATACAGTTTGATACAGCTTGCACCAGTACAACTCTCTTTTGTTGCAAAAAAAAACTACTTGTAAGAATTTACTCAAGACGCAGTTAAACACTAATAATGAAAAGGCTTGGACACAGTTATTTTTGTGGCTGACCTTATTCTGTATGCATTTGTAGGAGTTTCCCTTTCACTTGCAAAATATTTACTTATGTAATAAGTAATTCGGTATATTTACTTATGAGTTCATAGAGTATTTAAATGAATCATGCAAGGTGATTTACTAAGGTTTGTGGTAGTCATTTTGTTGGTATATGTGCCATAATTTAAAGGGCTAGTTCACCCAAAAATGAAAATTAGTCTGTGCTTTACTCACCCGCAAAGCATCCTAGGCGAATATGACTTTCTTCTTTCAGACGAATACAATCGGAGTTATATAAAAAAATGTCCTGGCCCTTCCAAGCCTTACAATGGGGATAAGCGGGTGCATTTTGTCAACAGTCCAGAAGACATGAAATAAAGTGCGTGTGCATCCGTAATAAAATGGGGGGGGGGGGGAATCCATGCATTTTTGTAAGATAATTATCCATATTTCAAACGTAATAAACACTTTTTTCTCACTTCCGCTGACTGTCGTATGCAGAAGCCGTTCAGGCGGATGACGTAGGATGTCGGCGTTGCGTGATTAGTGACACAGAGAGAGAACAAAACACCACGAATTAGAAGCACAAAATGAGGATTTGTAAAGAAAATTATCAGAGGATTTCGATATAAGCCAAGAGGAGTCTGGTTTCCCTTTGCTAAAGTAAGGAAACTTTGTTTCCTTTGCTCCTGCATATCTCAGAGGCAAGCACACAACGCCAACGCCTACGCCTACTCTATTGACTGATTTGTTGAACTTCCAACCTTGTAAGCATGTCATAATTATAACAACATAAAGCACTGACAAATAAGCCTGGTGTAAACATTAATATGAAAGTCAGTAACAAATCACACAAACTAAAGTAGATTGCAGAAATATAAAAACAAATCTGTTGCTTTACCACACTACTTTAGGTAATTCACAGTCACTGTAATAAACATATGTAAACATGTGGACTGCACATTTTAAACACTATCTAATAACTTTAGACCAGTGGTTCTCAAACTTTTTTGGTTGCGACCCCCTTTAAACCTATAAATAATCTGGCGGCCCCCCTTTCCTGAATCCCCATCCCACCTCAGACTACCAAATAATTTCATTAAACATAATGAAAAATGTATGCTTTTTTTAATTAAAAAAAACCTACAGGGAAAAAAAAACACCTGCATCACTTGAAACATTGAAAAATAGCATAGAGAGAATAACTGTTATTATTATTCTCTTTGTTATTTATTTATTTATTTTTTGTGGGTTACATGCTCTCCGCTAAGGCATAGGACACACACAGGCTTTCCTCCTCACCAACAACATTAAACACCGTGTCTACTCCGGACGCGAGTGGCAAAATACAGTAGAACCACTGATCTATATATAATTCTCTATTATAGATCCGTGAGTAGAACCCATTATAATCAGTGACGCTGTGTACACTGGATGCGGCGCGACACGACAAAACCCCAACATTAAACTGATGCCTTGTTCTATTTATGACGTACTGACACAAAGTTAAAATGATTTGAAACGGTCGTTTGCTTTGTCGTGTCCAGTGTAGAGCTGTTGCGGCACGACACAACAACTGTTGCGTCCGGTATAGACACGGTAAGTGAAGCCGAGAGCAAGATATGCCTCGTCATATTTTCTGCATTTAGCTTTTGAATGACCAGCACCTGCCTTGGTCTGTGCGACTTCATCTATGGCTTTTCTCTTCCCTTTCACAAACTGATCCATCTCCCATTCTAAGTTACGTCCTTTGGCTGTTTACGGTTTTATTTATTTTCTGTTTCTGCTGATGGAAACCTCTTTACTCTCGCGTGCCACGTGACCGAGTGTAATCGCAGCCTCTGCGATTGAAAAATAGTTTTTTTGCATATCGTGATATTATCGCAAATGCAATTAATCGTTCAGCCCTACATCACAGGCTAATTTTCATTTTTGGGTGAACTAACCCTTTAATGTCTTAACCCATTTTGTGCTTGTGTTGTTAGTAGATTAAAAGCTCCCGATTATCTTCAGCTTTGCTTGTTTGTGATCCTATGCTAATTTGTGTGGCTCTATGGAAATGATCCGGCTGTGTCTGTGTTTTTTAAATCTGTGTATTGTCAGTAGATCAGCTGCAGAACTTTCCACTTCCCTCTGCACTTTTATGGGATTTTATGGGATTAAAGTACTATATACACTACTGTTCTTTTAAAATGTAATAATAATTCACAATATAATTGATTTTACTGTGTCAAAAAAAGGTACAACGCTGTACCCTAATGTACAAAAGTTAACCTTTATATCCTATTTGCCCTTAAATGGTACGTATGAATACTTTAAGGACATATAGTAGTACCTTTTGGAAGGGTACATGCCTCATTGACAGTTTTGTACCTTTTTTTCTGAGTATAGTGTACAATCCATGTGATTATTTACCTAAGCAAGAATTGTTTAACGATCAAAGAGAACTTTACCATTATGGAAACACTGGGCAAATTTAAATTAAACAGAAATGTGTGAAAACATTCCTGGTGACTTGCTAATAAATTCCATTTAGTACACTTGGACACAGACATTGGTTTCATCATTATACAGTAAAATTTGGTCACATCTGTTGTATCAGATCCATAATGTGGAAAAAATGAAGTTCCCATGTTATACACATTAAAGAGTCCCTCATATCAGATAGCATCCAGTTTATATGACGGTAAAAAGCATTGCATCTCATCCTCACTCATGTGCACACTTCAAAGCATCTGCTTTTGTGCCAGCAGACCATGTTGATGAAGAATGTTGCCTCCTATTCTCACTCACCCCTGCAGCTATTTCCATCTCCCTTTCCCACCTCTTTTAGAGGCCAGTCCTTCCTGTTTCCGTCAGACAGCAGCTTATCTGCATTAAAGAAGCTGTCACTGACACCCCAGCACTGGAATACTGGAAACAAGTCTGGCACTTGGTGTCGGTTCTGTGTGAGTGAAACTGCGGTAGATAACATGAAACCTGGTGAGCCATAAAGAGTCAGAGAATGCTGGTCTTATCTGGAGAAACACACAGAGAAACGCTTAATCCATCACGACTGCAATCATGCCTCTACTGAGAAACACATACCCCCACACATAAACCTGATAACAAACCCATACATCATCCAGTTCAATTATCTATCTATCCGAAAGCCATTAAAATGTAAATATATAGCATTAAGTGTGTAAACAATATTGATTGAATTTCTCAAATTGTACATTAAATGAATAGTTTACCCAACAATTTGTATTATTTTAATGAAAACAATTATTTTGTATAGCACTGTAGGCTCACACCAAGAAGGTTCTGACGAGGAGGTTCAGGTGTGGAGTTGGCATGTTCTCCCTGGCTGCGTTTGAAATCGCATACTCTTCACAACTGCTAAAATGTATGTTTTATAGTATGAATGGAACCTGGATGCACTACATTTGGCATGCTGTCATTATCATGTGACATACCGGCATCAGTTGTGTCGCTTCACTGCCATTCACAAATCCTTTCTTGTGGCTTCATGGTATAGTAAAGTGTCTATTGTGTGCGCACTTCAAAATCTCGCTGGAAGTAGTAGGTAATCTGGGTTCTTTTAACCTACTGTTATATGCAACCAAGGCTCATTGGAGAACATGCTTGTGGGAACACTTCTGCAACACTGATATTATGTACCTTATTGCACTTTTCGCTGCAGTTTCAAAGTGAAATGTATGAGTGGCGCTAAAACACGTTCAATACATGACCGAGGCCACATTTTTATTACATTGGTGTAGGGTATCAGAGTGAATCAGACAATTTAAGATTCGATCAGATTGCTGTTAAAACAACCCAAAGAGCCAAATTCCACAAAGAGGCCCAGGACAACAAGACAATGACATAAATCTGTCCACGATACCCTAGCGCCAGCCAGTCTGAAGCAAGCCTAGCCAACCAACTCTTTCACAGAACAGCTTGCAACATTAAAACAAAATAATACTTACTGATAATACCAACTCAGGAAGGAGACTGTCAATTTTGGGGCAAGAAATCCAAGATTAATGATTGAAGAGACAACATCATGACCATCATATGAGGGAAATCATTAGTAGAGACTTTGTTGGGTGGTTTCCCCCACCCAGGACAAAGACCAGGCTCCTTCTAGACCTTTTGTTCCTCACAAAGAACATGCCCTCATGTTCACAGAATGGCACAGAAACTGCCTTTCTATGTATATATGCACCTAAATAATGCTAAAAGGACTTATGAGCAACTAATCGTTTCTATGTATAACTCCATATTATGTATGTAACCCACACATTTGACTATCATGTGCTAATCACTCATTGTGTATGTCTTTTGAATAACTATTGAATAGTTTATAGGATTATATTTATGTTGGGTATGTATGAGTTTGAATTTTCATGCTTTAAATGTTTCTATCAATCAGTACTTTGAAAAATGCATTATATTCTTGTTATATAAATCATGTCCAAATTATACTCTGCAAGAGCGGGAAAATTCAGACCATGTGACTGATAAGATAACATGTTGATTTATGTATTGGGAGGAGAAACATAGCAACACCCCGAGCTAAGACAATGTCTAATTGGTCAAGACATCATTTGGGATGTGTCCAACAGCCCAGTTTATACACTCAGGACACCATCAAATTATGATTTTTGCCTTGTCGGCTTTTAGCCATTGATTTTAGTCATCGCTTTTTGCATTAGGGCTTTTAGCCATGATTTTTGCCCGTGAATTATTCATCAATTCAATGACTACTGAACTTCCAGCCAATCAGCAACCTTGGGAAACCCCTTTCTGCAACAAGACAACAAGGGAAACCCCTAAACGAGCAACACAAGTACCTCCAGATCCTAGCTGGACTGATGCATTTAATATATATTTTAACCTAATTGAGGAACTCAATGTGAGGGTTAATTAAGTGATTGATGGTTGTTCAGGTCTATGTAATTGCACATATTGCTATAAACTTGTGATTTCACATTTTTATTCTCTTAAACTCAGTCTTTCCTTACTTTCTCTCTTCCTGCAACTTGTGTGAATGTGTGAGTGCGTGTGTTTATGTGTTAGATTAGTTTATATTGGCTTAGATTTATCCAATAAAGTCTTATTTATATTGAAAATAGAAGTATCTTGTGTTTTGTGCTTACAAGTTAATGTCTTAAACTGCCGATCTTGTTACTGTGCTGATTTTTTGAATTTTAATATCCATTGCAGAATTGCAATTTTATTTATTTGGTATTTTATAAATGTGACTATACCAACAAATTGCGTTACATCAAATAGAAATGGATCTACAAACAAATTCAGATTTTTCATTTATTTAATGTGCCACATTTTACTGTGCCCCTCCGGCCACCATATTTCCTGGAGGCACCACTATGTAGATTATATCGTATCATCAATATTGTAGATTTTTTTTCAAGGTCAGTGAAACAGTCATCATTTATAGTTTTTACATCAAACTCTTTCACAGGAGCTCAGGTCTACAGTCAGTGTGAAATGAGGCTCTGAGAGAAGCATATTTGGTTTATTAACCATCTGCCCTGTTATGAACCCACTCTCCATGCTAGTCTTCTGGTCTCAGTCCCATCCACACCAAACACAAGCCTTTTCAATTTATAAATTCTAGTCAGGATCTGAGAGTGACGGCTAAATTTCTAATTATATAAATACAACCTTTTTCCAAAACAAAAGCTTTTATTACAAAGTTGTTTTCATTTGCACAGCAGGGAGCAAAGCAGACAAACAGCACATAATATCAGCAGGTAATATGCCCCGAATAGTACTCAAACCTGATATCACATTCTGTAAACACTCTCCCAAATTTATCTGTGCCTTTATCTTTAATGAGAAATTTACCACTTTGCATTGATCATCTTAATCAAATGCACTTTTGTCTCTGTACTGCACAAACCGATTTATTCAAATTCCACAAAAAGCAGCCAAATATGACTTTTCACTTAATGAACGTTTATAGTTTATGCTAATCTCTTTAAATGTGACGTATGTCATTTTAGGGGTGTTAAATGTTATCTGTTTGTTCAGCCAATGGAAGACAGGGAGTGTTTGGGTAATCTGTTTGAAAACTGTCATTATTTGTTTGTTTGATGAAATGTGAAGTGGCACAGAAATTGCACACTGCACCTTTAAATGTTGTTTTCACTTTACTCTGGAAGCTAACTTCAGTTATGCTAGTACAGCTTCTGTCTACTTGGGGAAATACCATGTTCTCAAAAACTTATTTTTAGCAATACAATCAGATGTGAATGAATTCATAAACTTTGTTTCTTAACACTCAAAATATATTTTAGGTTGGTCCAGTCAATGCACAAGTGTGGTGTAGAACAAAAGCTGCACCACTATCTTCAAACCTCTTTTTATGTTGTAAATACCAAGTGATGACTGCTGATTGACTATATGCTTTATTTGGAAGGCAGTACCTACATTACAAGAGCATTCCAGTTTCTCCCATTCATTGGCATTCAAATGGCCCATTTATGCACTATATATTGACTTTGCCTTTGTTTCATGCAGCTCTCAACAGTCACACACTATTATATTATTTTAGGAGCCATTTGCTGAAAGGATTGTCTTCAGTGTAACATCTGAATTAGGTATTTGTGCCATTTTCACTTTTCACTGCACCATAACACTTTTTCACACACTTAGTAGTGGGAGCTTTAATGGCTGTGGTCTGCATGGGCACTTGCTTTTATTGAATTTACAGACAGGAATCAGAAATCACCAGTGCTCAGGTGACCCTGATTCAGTGCTCGTTGGAAAAGGGGGATTTGCATATCCGTACCTTGTTAAAATATCTTGATATCAGTTCTAAGCTAACTTTGTACAATATGGTTCTAGGTGCCACCTAGACCTTAAAGATGAAGTGTGCATTATGATAATAATACAGTAGCTCTGATAATTCATAGTGAACTGCTTTGCTGTTTGCATGCATACATGTACTTCAAATAAAATAAAAAAATACTAGCAGATAATATATTAATGAAATAGTTTAAGTGTACTTAAAGAAAGCACACTTAAGTACATTTGTAAACATGTTTCTCTTTGAATTTTAATATCCATTGCAGAATTGCAATTTTATTTATTTGGTATTTTATAAATGTGACTATACCAACAAATTGCGTTACATCAAATAGAAATGGATCTGCAAACAAATTCAGATTTTTCATTTATTTAATGTGCCACATTTTACTGTGCCCCTCCGGCCACCATATTTCCTGGAGGCACCACTATGTAGATTATATCGTATCATCAATATTGTAGATTTTTTTCAAGGTCAGTGAAACAGTCATCATTTATAGTTTTTACATCAAACTCTTTCACAGGAGCTCAGGTCTACAGTCAGTGTGAAATGAGGCTCTGAGAGAAGCATATTTGGTTTATTAACCATCTGCCCTGTTATGAACCCACTCTCCATGCTAGTCTTCTGGTCTCAGTCCCATCCACACCAAACACAAGCCTTTTCAATTTATAAATTCTAGTCAGGATCTGAGAGTGACGGCTAAATTTCTAATTATATAAATACAACCTTTTTCCAAAACAAAAGCTTTTATTACAAAGTTGTTTTCATTTGCACAGCAGGGAGCAAAGCAGACAAACAGCACATAATATCAGCAGGTAATATGCCCCGAATAGTACTCAAACCTGATATCACATTCTGTAAACACTCTCCCAAATTTATCTGTGCCTTTATCTTTAATGAGAAATTTACCACTTTGCATTGATCATCTTAATCAAATGCACTTTTGTCTCTGTACTGCACAAACCGATTTATTCAAATTCCACAAAAAGCAGCCAAATATGACTTTTCACTTAATGAACGTTTATAGTTTATGCTAATCTCTTTAAATGTGACGTATGTCATTTTAGGGGTGTTAAATGTTATCTGTTTGTTCAGCCAATGGAAGACAGGGAGTGTTTGGGTAATCTGTTTGAAAACTGTCATTATTTGTTTGTTTGATGAAATGTGAAGTGGCACAGAAATTGCACACTGCACCTTTAAATGTTGTTTTCACTTTACTCTGGAAGCTAACTTCAGTTATGCTAGTACAGCTTCTGTCTACTTGGGGAAATACCATGTTCTCAAAAACTTATTTTTAGCAATACAATCAGATGTGAATGAATTCATAAACTTTGTTTCTTAACACTCAAAATATATTTTAGGTTGGTCCAGTCAATGCACAAGTGTGGTGTAGAACAAAAGCTGCACCACTATCTTCAAACCTCTTTTTATGTTGTAAATACCAAGTGATGACTGCTGATTGACTATATGCTTTATTTGGAAGGCAGTACCTACATTACAAGAGCATTCCAGTTTCTCCCATTCATTGGCATTCAAATGGCCCATTTATGCACTATATATTGACTTTGCCTTTGTTTCATGCAGCTCTCAACAGTCACACACTATTATATTATTTTAGGAGCCATTTGCTGAAAGGATTGTCTTCAGTGTAACATCTGAATTAGGTATTTGTGCCATTTTCACTTTTCACTGCACCATAACACTTTTTCACACACTTAGTAGTGGGAGCTTTAATGGCTGTGGTCTGCATGGGCACTTGCTTTTATTGAATTTACAGACAGGAATCAGAAATCACCAGTGCTCAGGTGACCCTGATTCAGTGCTCGTTGGAAAAGGGGGATTTGCATATCCGTACCTTGTTAAAATATCTTGATATCAGTTCTAAGCTAACTTTGTACAATATGGTTCTAGGTGCCACCTAGACCTTAAAGATGAAGTGTGCATTATGATAATAATACAGTAGCTCTGATAATTCATAGTGAACTGCTTTGCTGTTTGCATGCATACATGTACTTCAAATAAAATAAAAAAATACTAGCAGATAATATATTAATGAAATAGTTTAAGTGTACTTAAAGAAAGCACACTTAAGTACATTTGTAAACATGTTTCTCTTTGTAATAATGTCAGATTGAGCTTTGCTTTAATGTACATTTACTTTTTCACTGTAGTTTGTTATTTAATATTACATTTAAAGTCAAGATATACTGTACGTTCTAACATTCTTAATTTAACTAATTGCATTTAATAAGGGTAGTTGCCTTCTAAGGCAACATCCTAACTAAAATGGAATCTTATAAGTGACTGATTTAGAACTCAGTTACTGCAGTGCATTCTGGGATTACCTTCCATGTGTTCTGGGTATACAAGTTTACAAGTTGTTCTGTCTATCGGAACAGCCTTTGTGCCAGAAGCATACAGAGATATTATGTGACAAATTATGTGAAAAAATGTTATTGGAGTCAAAATAACAATGAAAAGTTCTTCACTGATTGCCTTTCTAGCTTTTTGGGTGATTGTGAAGTGCTGTCTGAACACAAAACACCTAACTGTTCACCTAAACAGTTAGGTGAAGTGCTGTCCACAACACAAAACAGACCTGACAAAAGCAGGTGAGTGTTTGATAATGGCCAGTACACTGATCTATGGGTCACAAAACACACTGCAGCACTGAATTAGGACCAGCCAATTTGCTCCATTTGTCTTGCATACATAGCCTGCTACTCACAGCGCTGAGCATCGCCTGAAAAACAGGATTAGTAGCCTCTAAATCGCAGTCATTCAAAAGAGAGCTTGGATGCACTGAATGCTTCCAATTACTGCCACATCTAATCTGGGATACACTGCAGAATTAAATTTAAAAAATACAAGTATATGCACAAAATCCTGAACACCGATGATATTACTAAAGTTCGGACAGATTAAATGAATCCGACTGTCAGTCATTTTTCTTTTAAACCATTACTTCACCCAAACATTTCCGTCATCTTTTACTCATTCTTATGTTGTTGAACTTGACCTGTATATCTTCCTTCTTCTTCTCCTCATCCTCTTCTTCTTCTTCTTCTTCTTCTGTGGAACACAAAAGGTAATATAAGTAGAATGACAGCTTTAATCACCATTCAAATTTATGGAGAAAAAAATCTGCTGTGAAATAAAATGGTGACTGAAGCTGTCACCATCCATGAACGATTCAAGCCACATCTGTGTTCACAAAAAATTATCATAATGGTCGCTATGAATGTGATTATGTGTAAAAATAAGCTATCTTTATGCAAGTTGTGCTGCAACTTCACATCATGCATTAGTGATGTGCTTGAACTTAATTTCAAGTCATTTTGAGTTAAATGTTATATTTTTAATTTAACTTTGATTTCCTGAACATGTCCACATATGCAATCTTTAAACAAATAATAATATCGAGAATCATATATGATTAGTTGCTCACACTTTATTTTAAGGTCCAATTCTTGCTATTAACACACTAATTAACTACAAATTTTGCCTCATTGAACTCCTAATTTGCTGCTTATTAATAGTTAATAAGTTAGTTGTTAAGTTTACGTATTGGGTAGGATTAGGGATGTAGAATATGGTCATGCAGAATATGTCTTTTATAAGTAGGGGAGGGCGGGGCACAAACTAGCGTGGGCTTAGTTGTAACACATGTGGTTTAAATATTTCCACACATGCTAGCATAACAAAACAAGTTGCCATATAAAAACTATATAAAAAACAAACAAACAAAAAAAAACATTATATACAGTATATATATATATAATGTATATACAGTATATACTTAGTCATGTGTCTTGTTTCTCATTGGTTCGCTCTTGTCATGTGACCCTCATTGTTTGCTATAAATAGCCCTCCTGTTTCCATTGTTTTTGGTCGTGTATTAATGTTGTAACCTGCTGTCGGTGAGTCGAGTCTGTTCAAGTCAAGTCTGTTCAAGTCATGTCTGTTCAAGTCAAATCTCTGTGTGGATTATGTTTGGATTTTGGATTCACTTTGTTAAATAAAACTGTACTTGGGTTCCCTTTCAGTCGGTCCCTCTCCTTGCCGTTCAGTTGACTACTCATTACAGAATAAACAACCGCAAAAATGAACCCAGCAGTTTCACGCCTCCTCTGCCTTCGTCAAGGTGACAGGCCTATAGAGGATTACGTGAGTGATTTTTGTGAACTTTGTTATCAGGTGAACTTTAATGATGTTGCTCTCAAGGACACTTTCCGTTTTGGACTATCTCATGAAATATCATGTTTGATGCCACTACATACCCCACACTGGACTCTAGAACAGTTTATAGACTTTGCTCTGCGGTTGAATGGATCTGCTTTCACTGTGGGTGTCGTGGAGAAGGAACACGGCCTGCTCACGTCATGCCTGACAAGCAAGAACCTGCTCACGTCATGCCATTTAAGTCAAAGGCTACTCATGTCATGTCCACCAAGTTAAAGCCTGATCACGTCATGTCTGACAAGACAAAGTCTGCTAACATCATGTCTGCTACCCCAGGGCCTGCTCACGTCACATCTGCAAAGCCAGAGTCTGCTCACGTCATGCCGGCCACTCAAGAGATTCTTCACAACATGGCCACCATTCAAGAGCTTCGTCGCAAGAAGGCCGCCACATAAGAGTCTCTTCACAAAATGGCTGCCCTTCTAGAGTCTTGTCACGTCTCAACTGATCGTCCAGAGTCTCATTACATCGCAGCTGATTGTCCAGAGTCTCGTCACGACATGGCCGCCACTCCTGAGTCCTCGGCCAAGATGCCCACCACGCCTGAGCCTCGCCTTGCCATGACCTTCACATCAGAGCCTCGTCACGCCACGACAACCACGCAAGTTTCCCGCGTGCTATAGTACCCATCTTGCGGATGCAGAGCTTGGGTCAGGACTGACGAGACTGATTGCTAATGTGATGAACCCACCACTGATGTCAGTGCGAGCGACTGCATCCCAGTGGTTTCTATGCTCTCAAGCCCGGCAGGCATTCCACTGTCTGCTGCACTGCCCATGATGGTGGTTCCTTGGTTCATGTGTCTTGTTCTCATTGGTTGGTTCTTGTCATGTGACCCTCATTGTTTGATATAAATAGCCCTCATGTTTCCTTTGTTCTTTGTCTAGCTTTGATGTTGTAACCCTGCTGTCCGTGAGTCTGTTTATGCCAAGTCTGTATGATTCAAGTCTGTTCATCCCTAGTCAAGTCTGTTCCAGTCAAGTCAAGTCTTTTGGATTATGTTTTGCCTCTATGAAAATAAACTGCACTTGGGTTCACACTTCAACTCGCCTTTAGTGGACTAATTGTTACAATCTGCTATTATTTTAATCTGTAATCTGTTATTTTACAAGTTTAGATTCGTTTTTAATGCTTCACTAACTAGCAGAAGACACTAACCAGTTTTAAATTCCAGTTGTGCAGATAGGGAACATTGTAACACTGCGTTACAATGTGCCCTGCTATTATAAAACTATGCTATTCTATGACATATTTGTTCTAGACAAGTGTGAAATTACTGTGGATAAATATATATATATATATATATACAGTATATATAGTCACGCTTGTACAACAACGAGGAGCGTGGAACGAGGAGATGCAGGAGATTTCACAGTAAACACAGTCTTTAATCCTTCCAACACGGGATACACAGGGCTGCTAGGAACACATGTAGCACAAGACGAACATTCAATATCGGACACGGGAGAATGGCACAGGCTAGAACTTAAATTAGAACTTGATCAAATAAGGAAACACAGGAAGGACTATGGGGCAAAACAGGTACAAGTGTTTGACATATACTGTACGTATCTATATATACACACTATACCCCATGTGGATTAATACAAAATGAGAATGTCAAAAAGTGCTAGGTTGTGCCCCGCTCTCCCCTACTTATAAACAGTCAATATGTTAATAATAGGCATGCTAATAAGCAACTAGTTAATAGTGAGAATTAGTCCCTATACTAAAGTGTTACTGATTAGTCAATGAGAAACATCTATGATTAGTTTACTTTCTGAATCTTGACAGAGGCAACTCAGGCTCATTGGAATAATGGGCCTATGGTAGGGATGCACCGATAGCGATACTGGTATCGGGCCCGATACTGAGCTCCTGTACTCGTACTCGTACTCGTTAAAATGCCCCGATACCACACGGCATGTGATAAGTGCCATATTCAGACAATGAAACACCGACATCAGAACAACAGACAGCAGAATGGAGTTATTAGAGATTAAGGATGTCTACTACGAAGTATATGTATGCAATGAATATAATGTTAAACATTCAGTATTAACGCCTGTATAGCTGGTGTGCTGATGTGTTTTGTTGATAAGCAAAGCGCGCGGCGGCGCAGATGCGCGAGCTTGTCGAGTGAATATATCTTTCTCACAGACATCACTGGAAAGTTTGTAGTTTGGTCGGATACGTCAAAAACAAGTAAGTAAAAAAATGCACAAGTTACTTAATGGTAGGGAGAGAGAGAGACAAAGAGAGAGAGAGAGCGCGTGCACTTCTGTTGTGTGATCTTCGATGTTCACTCACTTAGCTTAGCACACGCAACATTTGGATTAAAACTAAATCATAAAAATAAGACCATTTATAGGGGCATTCACTATAAATTACATTTATTTTTAACCTTATGCATACACGACTTTCCGGCAAAAGTGAATCTAACAGCTTGTGTGAAATGCGCTAGACTGTACTATTCTGCATCAGTACAAATACGTGCTATAGCTGGTGTGCTGATGTGTTTTGTTGATAAGCAAAGCGCGCGGCGGCGCAGATGCGCGAGCTTGTCGAGTGAATATATCTTTCTCACAGACATCACTGGAAAGTTTGTAGTTTGGTCGGATACGTCAAAAACAAGTAAGTAAAAAAATGCACAAGTTACTTAATGGTAGGGAGAGAGAGAGACAAAGAGAGAGAGAGAGCGCGTGCACTTCTGTTGTGTGATCTTCGATGTTCACTCACTTAGCTTAGCACACGCAACATTTGGATTAAAACTAAATCATAAAAATAAGACCATTTATAGGGGCATTCACTATAAATTACATTTATTTTTAACCTTATGCATACACGACTTTCCGGCAAAAGTGAATCTAACAGCTTGTGTGAAATGCGCTAGACTGTACTATTCTGCATCAGTACAAATACGTGCACGCGTTGCGCGTGTCTTGCTTGCTTGAGTGTTTCTGCATTATATGAGTGGCTTTGGAATATAAA
>NW_015505437.1:9325-35235 GCF_001515645.1 Sinocyclocheilus grahami | reverse complement strand
ACACTATAGTTAATTTATGCAAGTGAGGATAGCTAAATAAAGTAAACTATGACAAATTATACCCAAAATTTCTTCATACAGTGGACTACCAGTAAAACTGATACAAATTTGGGACAAAAAATTATTCAGACCGAGTCTGGGAAAAAACATTGAAGTTCAGGTTTGCATGAAGCTGGATGACAGCATGCCCAGGAGACTGCAGGCTGTCATTGAGGCTAAAGGTTGCCTGACTAAGTATTGGTAGTTATGTAAATACTTTCATACTAACAGCTGTCTGAATTGTTTTGGTTGATTGTAATCCATTACATGCCTTTCTATCAAAGTTATCTAACATTATCAAGCTGAATTTGTTCTGACATAGTTTAACTCTGAGTTCTTGTCATATTTTATTACCATTTTCTAAACTATAGCGAATAAACTGTGATAATGTGAGAAATGTTGAAGGTGTCTGAATAAATTTAGGTTTGACTGTATCTATTTGATAAATGAAGTTAACCAACTAACATTATACATACTCTTTTGGTTTATGTACCCAATATTTTAAAAATTTACAAATGCAATAACAATATTGGTATCGGTACTCGGTATCAGCAAGTACCAAAAATAAAAGTATCGGTATCGGGCGAGTACTGGAAAAAGTGGTATCGGTGCATCCCTAGCCTATGGCTACATTTCATGATATAAGGTTTCTCCTTGCAGGCTTCAGAACACTTTCAACTGTCCGGTAAGCAGGGCTAAATGGTTAATACTCTTTTGTGTTTGAAAATAATGCAACACCTACGCCAACTAAACCCTACCTTAAGCCTAACCATGAACAAAAGCAATGTAATGAAGTATGGCCTCTTTAAAAGCCCTGATCGATTAACCATGTTTATAATTTATTACAACAAGCAATAATAAAAAATAAAAAAAATACAGCAGACGGTTACACTTTATTTTGATAGTCCACTTTTGACAGTCTACTAACTATAAGTAACTTTGCAACTAAATATCAACTAAGTATCATTAATTTCCAACTACATGTCTACTAACTCTCAGAGTAGGCTGTTAGGTTAGGCTTAGGGTTAGTAGAATAAGTTGACATATAGTCTTATAGTCAGTATGTTGTAGGCTGTAGACCCATCAAAATAAAATGTTAGACAATATTAAGCAGACAGTCTACTAATACTCTAATGACTGCTAGTTGACATGTAGTTGCAAAGTTACTTACTATTAGTATAATGTCTAAAGTGGACTATCAAAATAGTGTTACCCAGAATACATTTAATATGTATTGATCTGCAAATAAGCACACTTTTTATTGCCAAAACGTATTATACACTATCAAAACATTAAACTTTAATATACTAAAATATAAGTTTAAGTTACTGATTATTTAAGTGTGAAAACAAATGAAACAATATGCCATTTGGAAGCCTATTTAAAAAATGAGCCATTTATGAACAACCCCTGAATAGCTACAGTCCATAACATTCTTATCTATAAACGTATGTGTATTTATTTAGTTATTTATTTATATATGTGAGCAAATAGTCTTGGCATGTAGCTCAAAAGGTAAGTTTTCTCTTAAATCCTTGAGGAGCATTTTACTGTGAACGTCTGCAAAGACCTGCTGTCATATCTTAGCATCGGGCTATGTGAGTCTGTAGGGGAATACACCAGAGGCCATTTTTTGTGTCCATTTGTGAGCCTACAGTAATCCATCACTCCTCTCTGCTCCCTCTCTACCCCGTCTGCTCTAATTGCCTCTCCAATTTAGGTTTGCCCCATAGACCTGTCAAGACCTGACCTTGCTCATGGACTCAGCACTGATCCTCCTAAAGACCTGCAGAAGCAGCTGCAAACTATAAAAGCATTCATAATTAATTAATTTGTAGCTACCCAGTACATTTAGCCTACAATGAGTAAAACAAATATTAATTACCAGTTTATTTGATCTAATTATGAAATTATCAGTACTATCTGTATATCGGTTTGCAAATAATTACCTGTGCAATCTTATTAATTCATCACACTCAAAGCCAGACATTTTATTTGAAGTTGTGATATAATAACTGGGATTAGAATAGCATATTTATTCATATTAGTATGAACTAACATTGTGGGATGTGATTATGCAAAGCTAAAACCTCAACCACTCTTGACACTATTATTCTGTATCATTTTATCATATGTAACAAATTGCATAATAGTAAGTTAAACAAAGGTTCAACATTTTTTAAAACACTTTTATCCAAAGAAATTTACAAATGAGGAAATACAACTTAAGCGATTCATCATAAGCAGGCTGAAACATGAGAAGTGCTGCAGTACAAAGATCCAAGATTGTTCAGAGAAGTACAGATGAGATCAAAGATAAGTGAGAAATACTGAAAGAATATTGTAAGAGGATTTTTGCGCATTACCGAATTCAGTCAAGTGCTCAAGAGATTTGAGACATTTCTTGAAACATCTGTTGGGTCTCTGTAGGCATGTGTTTGAACTTAGCCAAATAACAGAAGTTAGCACCTCAAATTAATTTAGCATTTATGATATACTATAAGAGCATTTTCCGACCTGTAGTTTTTTTCTTTTTCTTTTCTGAAACAGGGACTAAATTATTGCAATGTTGCTTTTGCAACAGTTGATAAAAAAGTTAAAAGTCAGAGTTAAAAACATGAATAGTAAACACCGCTAAGTAAGGGGTTAAACGTTAAAAGTGCACCTCAGGGTTGGCAGAGCCTGCTGCTTTGTCTCTGTATGTTGTTTCTCTCTCTCTGTTGAGTAACTTGTGGGGCATTCCTAATTCTGTCACTCAGACTTGCTCTATTGTTATTTAGTGGATTGCATGCCTGGGCATTTCTTTAAAAATGTGATTTCGGATGACATATATATCATAATTTTTTAAAGAGTTGAAAGTAGCATTCTTCTTCTAGAGAGTGTTTCTATAAACTACAGTAGTACTCTGTGCATTGTATCATTGTTTTATATCTGGTTGATTTAACAAATTATGAATTCATCTGTCATGCTGTCAAACAATTCTAAAACATTATTCAGATTAGCCTAATAATGAATAATGTGCAGTGGAAACTTTTAATGTGAACTGCAGCCATGCAAACTGCTCAACTGTAGCATTATAGCAAGAACTACCTATGTATAAATCAATCTCACAAATCCTTTTATTATATCCAGTTTACAGGTAAATCATATAGCTGACTACAGTTGTCAGTCTTGTATTTGAGTCATTAATGTGGTTGCATTCACACAAATTTCGGTTATTTATGGGAGTGACAACATATATGTTCTACACAAAACTCACCGTAAATTTTCAATATTTACCACCATAAATCTAAACTATTTATTTTTTTAGTGAGGCCCTGCTGTACTTGGGTGCATTTCCCAAAAGCAACTATGGTTGCAAGTTCAATGCTTTTGGGAGTTGATCCCATCAGTTTTGTGGTCCGCGCATGTCTCAAATGCTCTGCTCTTTTCTGAGTTATACAATAATTTGATGGATGTGCCTTAATTGGGCACTGTCGCTTTGCCTACAGGTGATAGTTACAGAATGTAGGCTTGATTTCAGTTGCATGTTCATGCAGACAGTATCTGAGCTTCTATCATAAGGTGCTGTGTGAACAGGACATTTTGAGACTCACACTTATGCAAATGTAAACAGTAAATGTGGTTGTCAATCCCAAATGTGAACCTGGACCACAAAACCAGTCATAAGGGTACATTTTTTTAAATTGAGATTTATGCATCATCCGAAAGCTGAATAAATAAGCTTTCCATTGATGTATGGTTTGTTAGGATAGGATTGTCCTATCCAATATTCGGCCGAGATACAACTATTTGAAAATCTGGAATCTGAGGGTGCAAAAAATCTAAATATTGAGAAAATCGCCTTTAAATTTGTCCAAATTAAGTTCTTAGCAATGCATATTATTAATCAAAAAATAAGTTTTAATATATTTACGGTAGGAAATTTACAAAATATCTCCATGGAATATGATCTTTGATAATATCCTAATGATTTTTGGCATAAAAGAAAAATCTATAATTTTGACCCATACAATGTACTTTTGGCTATTGCTACAAATATACCCCAGTGACATAAGCCTGGTTTTGTGGTCCATGGTCACAAATATTGTCAGTGTGAAGATAGCCATAGAACAGTAAAAAAAAGCCCTAGAAATTCAGGGCCAGTTTTACTAACAGTACTGTCAGAATTTACTAAAGACACACAGTGAAGAATTAGCACTGGAAAGGCGTGGACACAGTTATTTTTGCATCTGACCTTATTGAATATGCATCTGTAGGAGTTTACCTTTCAGACGCAAACTTTATGGGAGGAGAGTATTCAAATGAATCACGCAACGCGATGTACTAATGTTTGCGCTCGTCACATTACTGGTATTTGCGCCATTATTTAAAGCCCAATAAAGCATGTCTTAAACTATTTTGTGCTTGAAATGGCTGCAATTGTTGTTGCTAGGAGGAGGCACCGGTAGAAGAGAGAGGATTTTTTTCCACACGTATTAATTTATTTGGAATGCCAGAAGAACACATTATCTGAACATGTTGTTTGCCAAGCCATGTTATTTTTAATTTGCTTCAGGAAATAAAAGACATCACGCAAGAGTCTTCTCACAACTTCTTGCGACCCTTAATTTTTTGTTTTGTTTTGTCTCCGGTTCTTTTCAGTGTACTGTGGCGTCTTTATTTCTTTAATCTTTATTTGCGACGCTAATTTACACTGCGTTTGGTGTATTGCATTGGTCGGTATGTAAATGAGATGTTGCGTCTGTGTTCTTTAATTTGCGCGTTGTTAGTAGGCCTAAATCACAAGCAGAAATTTCCACGCCAATCGGCGCTATTTTGGAATTGCGCTCTTGCGCTAATTTGCCCTCTTTAGTAAAACTGGCCCAAATAGTCCTGTCTTGCCTGCACTCGAGACAGATAAGGTGTGAGCTTTAATCTCACACAATCATTACTCCAATAAGTTGTTGCTCCTGAAAGTCACTGTTAATTTGGATAAACATTTCTGAACTTTTTATGCCGCTGGGCATGCCTGCATCCAGTCACCAACTGTCACCATTGCTTTTATTGCCAGAAATCGCCAGCTCTCCATTGAAAACAAATGGGATCATGTCGTTTTGTCTCTGCATGTTGCTGGCGGTGAAGAGAGACAGAAACCGAATGCACAATCACCTTCTAGGGAAGCTAGGAGCCCAGGAACAGTTGATCTCACTACTAGCACACCAGTGTCACACACACACCCTGAGAGATAAAGTCCACGAAGGTTAGTGTCACAGTAAAACCAAACAACCATGCAGAGAAGGAAAATAAAAAACAACACAAAACCCAGGACAACCCCACAACACATTTAGAATTATTAGAATAGCCACTGGAAACAGCAGTTGGTTGACCTCAACAAAATCACCCACATAAAATACTGCAATGTTTGCAAAGAAAGTATCTAAGCAACACAAAGGACCAAGCCCCACCGTAAGCCAAAACAGGATAAAAGAAAAGGTAATGAGTATTATATGTATTTGACGTAAAATATTTTTCTACCACATGCTAATTTGAGTAATTTTGTACATTTGTGTAAAATGTACAATACTGTCATATTAGCAGCAACTAAAATGTAAATCATCTGTCTGTTAACAAATGTACAGATTTATAAATGGTTAAAAATCTTTATTTAGTCTATTTAAATTTAATTTATGTCTGTTTATTTTGTATTTATCATCAGTTAAATTAAGTTTTCAATTGCAATTTAAAAGAGCTGCCTCATTTACAATTTGCAAGTCATTGCACAATGGCTCAGAAAATCTTCAGCAGCATATGTTTGCAGATTTACACTTGGTTTTAATATCTTTTATTTGCACAATGATATTATAACAGTGATAGAGTGAAGTGTGACTTAAGTGTCCAAATGCATTAGGGAGCCACTACAGTATGTGTACATACATATGAAACTGAGAAATATTCTATTCATGCCAATTGAAAATCACAACAAAAAAAAGGACAGTTCTTTCACAAGTATTGTGTTTGTTTCTGAAATTCACTCTCGGTCATGTTATCCTACTGCTATTCTCCTTGACATAAATGCACGGCCAGTGGATTAATTCGCTGGTTCTCTGTGATGAGGCAGATCACAGGCAGCGCCTCTGGGAGATGTGTGTCTCGCCATGTTACCTGGGCCCTCAGCCAGTGGCCTCATTCCCAATGACACATCAGCCTTTACAACACCAAATAACAAGCAGTGAATCAGATGCTATAATATAAACAGTTGTCTCTTTTTTTTTTTTTTTTTGAAAATTGATTGTGAATTTCATTAAACTGAAGACAATTTAAAGCTACAACCATCTCTTTGTCCAACTAATGACAAATGGGAGGTTGCATTCAGAAAGCATGTTTGAAAACAGTCATTATTTTTTCAATTCCATTTGTGGATGCTGAAGTGCGGAATTTACTCACTTCGATTTAAAAGCAAAAAAAATCTAAGGATAAACAAAAAGTAACACTCTATTGAAGCTGTACATTTAAATTACTTTAAGATTAATCACAATGTAGGCAAAGAAAAACTACGAGAGAAAAAGACAATTTTCTAAGCAAAAGCGGTCTGATGTATTTGATGTCTTTTTTCCCACACTGGGAGATCACATTGTAACCTTTGGCAAAAAATACACCTAATGAATGCATGAAGATGTCATACCACACTCATTGTGCAAAGAGACCTGGCTTTTTAACAACTTGTTTCGAAGATCATTCTTGGAAAATAACCAAAGTGCTGGATATGAGAGGCGAGGGACAGCAGGTTCTATTTTTCAGTAATGTATTTACAGAGGAATTAAGTGGTAATGCAGAGATTGCTGAATGATTTATTTAGCTCTAGTTTGTTTTGCAAGTGGGATGAAACCAAATCATCTGGTGCCCACAAAAACTCATACTGTTTCCTCCAGATAGTAAAGAAGAAAAAAAAGAAGCAATTTTCAAAGCTTTTGCCTTTTGGGTCAAAGATTAGCAATACCATGCATATTATTTTTCCACAAAAACAATAATGAGGATAGTCAACAACATTGTTTTGCCCAAAGCTGGATTTACAGTCTTACTTTCAGATGAATATACTGTATATTGCAGCCTCACAGTGCCTGAAAAAAATAAAATAATGAATCACACATGATAATGCAGATGAAACTGAAAGATTTTAAGAGGATAACTTACAGAATAAGACACTTTTTTAATTGTACATTTATTTATTTGTTTGTTTTTAATAATATGCTCTCATTCATTTTCATTCTGTGTGGGGAAAAAAAAGGTGCATTATTCTATTAAACTTCCCTGACTGTGTTCCACTAGAAGAAAGAAAGTCAAATGGGGTTTGAATAGCGCTCATGGTGATTAAATTTGTATTTTACTTATATTCATTAATTTATTTGTATCCACAAAGGAGAATTTGTTTTGTGTGTGTACTTTAAGCTTAGTTTACATGTGTTCTTATAATATATAAGAGACAATAATTATTTTGTGGCAGTTTAACTGAGTCAAGTATAGGGAAGGCTGTGTTGGAAGAAAATGGGCATCATGTACTGTAGTAATCAGGTATGTTGAGGTTTTCCGATATTTTAAAACGGAGACAAAGCGATGAGTATGGGACAGATAGAAGCAAATCTTCTATAATTGGGATCAATAATTGGCTGCTGATGATGCCATACAACAAACACTTTTAGTGAGTGAATTGAGGATGCTCTGGCTGACCTCGGTGCTTCCATTCTGGAAAAAAGAGCAGTTTTATGAATGGTCTGTGAACAGTCTGTTGGCATGATATCAGAGGCTAGGGCTCATCCGGATGTTTTTGGTGAAACATTTGGCACTTGACTATGCACAACATACTCTGGACTGTTCCAGCACCTTCAAAGCAGGACGGAATCACTGTGGTTAAAATACACAAGAAATATAAAACAAAGAAAGTTGATAAAAGGAGGAATCATAAAGAAGAATGGGTGGAATCAAGGAGGGCTGACAGAAGCATTGAAAATTTGCAGCCAGTTTAGTACTTGATGCACACCTTTTGACTGATGAATAAAGCTTATGCTGTCCTATCCTCACCTGTTTTTGCCTTAATTATTTATTTAAAAATATGTCAGAAAACCTTTTATATTTAAATATTCAAATATTCAGTCTTATTGACTGACCAATTCTTTTCACCTGCTGCCATGTTTCAAATGAACTGTGTATGTAAATGTTGCCGTTGTGTTTATTTTATATTCTTGGTTTCTTTCACTTATTTTTAGCATTTTTGTAATAAAAAAGTGTATTCAGGCATTCAATTGTGTATTCAATTCAAGTTTATTTGTATAGCGCTTTTCACGATACAAATCGTTGCAAAGCAACTTTCCAGCAAATTAAGTTTCTACAATATTTAATAGTAGCTTATCAGTGGTGACTATGTCAGTTAATGTACATATGGCAGAAATGTACAGAAAAATCAATTAAAGACGTATTCAAACAGACGATGAACACTAGTAACAGCAATTATTATATGATGCAATCAAACTTATGGCAAAATTAGGTAGTTCTGAATGTTGTTTCAGGGTTGGCATCTGAAGTCCTCTGAACCCACTAACCCTTACTCAGCCTGCTGCCACCGCAACCTGGTCCCGGATAAGCAGTGAAAAATGGAAGGACTGATGGATGGATGGATATCAAAGTTACAAAAAGATTGGCAATGTGGAATGACAGGTAGGGGTAAGATGAGGCGTTACAATCTGTTGCAGTGGAGTAATACCCAGGTATGAATACTATGCTGCTGTGCAGTAAATTAACCAGTAAGAAAACATCAAAGAAGATGAGGAAAGAAGCTATCACTAACTGAAAGAAACGGTCGATGAGTCGGCATGGTGGAATTAGGGCCCATCAATCTAAAATGAGCAGGACATTATCTAAATGACTGAGAATGATATATTTAGTTTACCTGCTAATACTAGCCTTCATTGTTTGCCACATTTTTCACAATTATCTTTAGCTTTTATTAAAGAAACGTTTGGCAAAACGTATAGTCTCTGACCATATGAGAGCATTTACTTTAAACACAACAACAAGAACAACATAAGTATTAAATCATAGATACAGCAAAATGTTATAGTACTCTACAGAACTGTAAAGTTTCATTAAGTATAATACATGCTCTTTTTAAAACTGACTTACCAAATAAATGTGTATTGTAGTTAGTTTTTATATTGAGGTTTTTGATAGACTTTACACAAATCTATATGGACCATATTCTTCACTCTTAAAAATGACAGCTCTACACTTGCAGCACATTGTTATTAAACAGGTGTGTGTGTGTGTGTGTGTGTGTGTGTGTGTCACTGTAACAGCCAGCAGCTGTCAACCTATGTAGAGTTCTAGTAACAGCAATTATTATATGATGCAATCAAACTTATGGCAAAATTAGGTAGTTCTGAATGTTGTTTCAGGGTTGGCATCTGAAGTCCTCTGAACCCACTAAGGGCCTTATAGGCAAGTAATAATATTTTGTAACTGATACGGAACTTAAGGTTACATGTTTCTAAGATGGAAGAATGCTTTTTGTGTTACAAAATGTTTTTGTAATATGGGAAATATGATTTTAAAAAGACAAGTTGCTGTCTAATATAACACCCAGATTTTTGACTGTAGAGCTGATGGTAATTGATGGTAAATTAAGTAAGAGATGTACATTACATTAACTAATCCTTAGCACAAAATAAACCCAGGCAGACCCAGATTTTCCGTTGTGGATCTGCAAGCAAAACAAATGCAGTAACAGTAAAAACAATTTACATGTAACCTTTGTCACTCAGTCTTGAACTTAATTTCCTATAATCCTTTGCCCAGACACATTAACACTCATTGTTTGCACCTGCATATCGTTAACCCTGTTTGCTCACCCTATATAAGCCTGGGGGGGGGGCTTCAGTGCTTACCTGATGCACATGCACACATGATGTAACACGCCAAAAAACATGGTGGCATTCCATATTTTACTGGTGATAATTGAGATGACTCCCCATTTAAATGAACAAAGTGGTAGCGAACGGACAGGTAGGATCTAAACCATCTTAAAGTCTGCCCTTGAATACCTGTATAGTTTTGTAATCGATCTATGAGTATGTCATGATCTATAGTGTTGAACGCAGCACTAAGATAAAGTAAAACTAGCAATGAGATGCAGCCTTGGTCTGATGCAAGTTTCTTATAATATAAGTGCAGTTTCTGTGCTATAGTGGGGCCTGAAACCTCACTGAAATTCTTCATAGAGATATTTTTTTCTTTTTGCAGGAAGGAGCACAATTGAGCAGACACAATTTTTTCAAAAATTTTAGACATAAACGGAAGATTTGAAATGGGTCTGTAATTTGCCCATTCACTAGGATCTAGTTGCGGTTTCTTAATAAGAGGCTTAATAACTGCCTGGTAAATAACTGGTTTTGGGACGTGACCTAAAGACAACGAGTTAATAATATTGAGAAGCAGTTCTTCTGCTACAGGTAACAACTCTTTCAGTAATTTAGTGGGTACAGGATCTAACAGGCATGTTGTTGGTTTAGATGCAGTGATAAGTTTATTTAGCTCTTCCTGTCCTATAGCTGTAAAGCACTGCAGTTTATCTTTTGGGCTGACACTAAGACAGGGTGTGAACCTCAGACATCCAGGAGAGACTCCGAGTAGAGCCACTTCTCCATGTTGAAAGTAGCCAGTTGAGGTGGTTTGAACAGCTGCTCAGGATGCCTCCCAGATGTCTGCCAGTGGAGGTGTTCCGGGCATGTCCAACTGGGAAGAGACCCCAGAGCAGACCCAATACATGCTGGAGGGATTATATCTCTTGGCTGGCCTGGGAACGCCTTGGGATCACACATAATAAGCTGGAGGAAGTGACGTATAGGTGCCCTTACTCAGCCTGCTGCCACCGCAACCTGGTCCCGGATAAGCAGTGAAAAATGGAAGGACTGATGGATGGATGGATATCAAAGTTACAAAAAGATTGGCAATGTGGAATGACAGGTAGGGGTAAGATGAGGCGTTACATTGATGGTAATTGATGGTAAATTAAGTAAGAGATGTACATTACATTAACTAATCCTTAGCACAAAATAAACCCAGGCAGACCCAGATTTTCCGTTGTGGATCTGCAAGCAAAACAAATGCAGTAACAGTAAAAACAATTTACATGTAACCTTTGTCACTCAGTCTTGAACTTCATTTCCTATAATCCTTTGCCCAGACACATTAACACTCATTGTTTGCACCTGCATATCGTTAACCCTGTTTGCTCACCCTATATAAGCCTGGGGGGGGGGCTTCAGTGCTTACCTGATGCACATGCACACATGATGTAACACGCCAAAAAACGGAAGAAGAAGAAGAAGAAGAGCAGCTGCTTAACTGGGCAGTTTGTGGCCGAGTGTGAAGTGGCGGGAATGGTTTTAAGCCGGAAAGGGGTGGATTGCCCACTCCAGGTAGAGAGTGAGTTGCTTCACCAAGCAGAGGAGTTCAAGTACCTTGAGATCTTGTTCATGATTGAACAAGTTTGACAGGCAGCAATGTGGTCATTGTACTATAGGCTGTCTTGGTGTAGGTAGAGCTAAACCTGAAGGTGAAGCTCTCAATTTTCCAGTCGATCTATATTCCAATCCCCACCTATGGTCATGAGCTCTGGGTAATGACAGAAAGAACGAGATCATGGGTGGCAGAAATGGCTTTTCTCTGCAGAGTGTCTGGGCTGACACTAAGACAGGGTGTGAACCTCAGACATCCAGGAGAGACTCCGAGTAGAGCCACTTCTCCATGTTGAAAGTAGCCAGTTGAGGTGGTTTGATCAGCTGCTCAGGATGCCTCCCAGATGTCTGCCAGTGGAGGTGTTCCGGGCATGTCCAACTGGGAAGAGACCCCAGAGCAGACCCAATACATGCTGGAGGGATTATATCTCTTGGCTGGCCTGGGAACTCCTTGGGATCACACATAATAAGCTGGAGGAAGTGACGTATAGGTGCCCTTACTCAGCCTGCTGCCACCGCAACCTGGTCCCGGATAAGCAGTGAAAAATGGAAGGACTGATGGATGGATGGATATCAAAGTTACAAAAAGATTGGCAATGTGGAATGACAGGTAGGGGTAAGATGAGGCGTTACAATCTGTTGCAGTGGAGTAATACCCAGGTATGAATACTATGCTGCTGTGCAGTAAATTAACCAGTAAGAAAACATCAAAGAAGATGAGGAAAGAAGCTATCACTAACTGAAAGAAACGGTCGATGAGTCGGCATGGTGGAATTAGGGCCCATCAATCTAAAATGAGCAGGACATTATCTAAATGACTGAGAATGATATATTTAGTTTACCTGCTAATACTAGCCTTCATTGTTTGCCACATTTTTCACAATTATCTTTAGCTTTTATTAAAGAAACGTTTGGCAAAACGTATAGTCTCTGACCATATGAGAGCATTTACTTTAAACACAACAACAAGAACAACATAAGTATTAAATCATAGATACAGCAAAATGTTATAGTACTCTACAGAACTGTAAAGTTTCATTAAGTATAATACATGCTCTTTTTAAAACTGACTTACCAAATAAATGTGTATTGTAGTTAGTTTTTATATTGAGGTTTTTGATAGACTTTACACAAATCTATATGGACCATATTCTTCACTCTTAAAAATGACAGCTCTACACTTGCAGCACATTGTTATTAAACAGGTGTGTGTGTGTGTGTGTGTGTGTGTGTGTGTCACTGTAACAGCCAGCAGCTGTCAACCTATGTAGAGTTTGGTAAGCAGAGTTTGGTTTGATTATTACCTAAATTGAATACCTTCTTGGAAAACAAAAGGGCTTGATTTGTATAAAAAAATAAAAAATCAAAGAATGAACTGGTGTGACAATTTCAGACAAAATCAAAAACTATAGGCAAAACTATTTATTTGTTTTGATAGTTCAAAACAGCAAAATTAATGTTCTAAAAAAAGTTGGTTTCAGTGGTAAACTCTTATGAAGCTATCATTGGTTTGTGGTGATTTAGTACATTTGTGGCCATTAAAAACCCAAAGTGTTTCTTAAGGGTGTGAACCTGAAGTCCAATTATTCCCACCTATGAACTGGCCACATCAGTTTGTATTTTGCCAGTTATAGAGAGTGTGATATGCATTATTGTGCAGTTACATAATACTGAGGGCAGTTGAAGAGACTCTTTAAAGCACAAGTGCATTGATGGTTCTTTACTGAACTTGAGAATAAAAGTGGCCATTTTCCACCTGCTTCAAAGTAATTAGACACATAATAAATGTTTCTGGAACTGATCACCCATGAGAAAAGACTACAAACGTTGCATACTTTCTAGTCTGCATAATTCTACTGCCATTGAGATGAATGGGAATGCTACTGTAAGAGATGCTCTCTCTGGGTATTACAGACCTCCTTGGCAGATCCAGCAGAGCTGAGTGAAGCCCACTCGACGGCCTTTAATTCATCAATAAAATAGCCATTAACTGAAGGAATAGACTATTGATTTCTTGGTTGTCCTCGTCTCATTGCAAAGGAAGTCTTAAACTACAATCAAACGATAAGGCGCTGTATCAATGTAGCCCATTGAAGGTCTTTGCCAGCACAAGTGTGCGGACAAGACCGAGCTGTTTGCGCGTGCAGTCGGATTGTGGTCCTGCTTTGCATTCCCTCACTGTGAGGTGTACCATTAGCGGGCCCTAACCTAATTAATGGGGCAGCCAGCAGTAGAGGAGAGGTGCTGAGTGCTGCTGGTAATGTGATGTCACTGCGCATTAGACTGATGGGCCTGAACTCTCGGCGGTGGATACGCCAAAATGCTTTCCTTGCCACTCCAACCCCAGAAAGACCCATTCTCCTCTCCCTGCTCAACACCTCACAGTGCCTCTGATTCAATCACATCTGTTCATTCAATTCTGCAGATCTCCATAGGCATGCTGATTAAATGAAACTGTTATCCACAGTGGCAGGGTAAGGGAAGGACCTCTCGGCACTCTCTTGGTTGGTCTACGGAATATGTGCTGTTTGGTTTTGCTTGAGTCAGTCATGGGCAGGGCAGCAAGATTGAATCAGTCAGCAAAGTTGAATGAGTGGCTCGTGAGACGATGGATGGACTGCTAATCTGATCTGTAGCCTGTGGGCCTTGACTTTTGACTGCGGGAAGTGACCGCCTCAAGCGCATATTAGCCATTGTAGTCTGCTGACAAAGCCTGTTCCTCACCCCATCTCAAGCTTGAACATCAGTCACAAACAATGAAGCAGACTCTTGCACACACTCACAGACACTTGAAAGCACTCGTAGATTAAATTGTCACATCTCCAGTTCCTGCAGTCCCTTCCTTCTTGTCATAAGAGAGCTGTAGTGAGGTTCCATGTTCCACTTTGTGGCTGCTCTCCCCCTTTCTCCAGACAGATGTCTGGAGATAAAAAAAAAACAATTGAGGTTCGTGCAAACCACAGCAACTTCATTTTATCCAAAACAGTCATGTAGTTTGAAAGGAACAGTGATCCAATGACTTTGAAAAGCATGTATTATATCCCTGGCATTAGATTAATTAAAAGATTGCCAACTTCAAAGCTGCAGGTCTGCAGTTTTGCATCAAATTATAATTAATTCTAGTCAGGAGGATATATATATATATATATATATGCATGTATGTGTGTGTGTGTGTGTGTGTGTGTGTGTATTTATTATACTATACTATACTATAAATATATATATTTATACAGTATATTTTGGATAAACTGTGATATTATGATCATTGCAGTGTCTGTCAATTTCTGAAAGCTCAAAGTCAGGGACCTGCGGGACCGGGACATTATGTTGCACAGGAAAATTGCATGAACAACTGTAGAAGAATGATGTATCTGCCTATTACATGGAACAAGCACAAAGCCAAATAAGCAACTAGTATTAATCATATTACCATGGGACAGATTACAGCAAATTACTCTAATGTTTCATTGGACATACAGACTTTGACCTAAATAACGAAAGATATGGGAAATGTTTCCTCCTCTCTTTAAAAAGATATATCTAGGAATTTTGCCATGCATTTTATATATGCATTTTATTGTTTGCATACAGCATGGTTTGGGCCAAGACCCACCAGTTGAGAACCTCTACTGTATATCTACTTACAAATGGCTAGCTATCAGTTTTATTATTTCACAATTTCATTTTTCAACACAGGAAACTGCTGTGAGATGGTTGCTGTGTTGAAGAAGGTAATCGTTCTGCAGGTGCTCATTCCGTCTGGGACACCAAATTACAGCTTGATATCAAACAGGGAAGCATAAAAATGTGAGTTTCACATGATGACAATGATATTGGCATGCTGTGACAGTGAGAGGGAAAAGATAGCAAATACTTCTGGGCATAATACTGACTTGCAGAACAGATGTGAAGTAAAACACTGCATCATAACACTATTATTATCGCTTCCCATTTTGATCAAATTCACCCTTTGCTTTTGTAAATGAATCCACAAACGAGAAATATTTTGCAGACCAAATATTCCCAGGAGGCTTGAACTATTGACTTTATTTCTGGTGAGTTCTATGTCGCTTGAAGGAAAGTACACATGGAAAGTGTGCTCTCCTCATCCGATATTTCTAACTATGCACAGTCCTTGTTCTTGTTGCAGTTTGCATGGTTAGCAACTGACAGTAGCTCATGACACTCGATATCTCAGCTGCCGTAAGTGTGCACCGAACTGCAAAAAGACTGTCCAGAAAACCATGGCCCATCAAACTAGCTCCAATTTTCTCATGTCAGCAGGAAAACATCAACGTAGATGATTTCACCTTTGTGACAGCTGGGTACTTATGCTTTTTTTTCTTTTGATAAATCAAGTATTTATGTGTGCATAAGCACAGCATTGCAAAAGTCACATGTCTAGTGACCCACTTTGAGAAGTGCAAAGGAACCTACAGTATATAGGGTTGGAAAGGTGAAGCGGGAACAGTAAAAATGGAAAATGTACCTTATATCATCACCTGCATGACTCTTCTTAAACTTTTTGTCCAGTAAACACACTGTGAAAACCTTAACAGTTTTGTTTTTCAGAATTAAGATATATAAAATATACTGCGATTGTGACCTAAAAGGCTCATGAAACACTAAACTTCATTTTGTGTTAATTTAAACAAATTTAAACATCTGTAAATTGTAAACTGGTTAAGTCTGAGAATTTTTGTTTTTTCTAGTGCTATTTTTGTCTTCTGGGTTTAATGTCTTCATTGAGTTTATTTACACCTATATCACATTGTTGACTCATCGGGGTTTCATAATTTCATATTTATTCACTTTGTGTCCATATCCTATTAATTATTCATGATAACATGTTTTCCTATATGACAGGGGATGTAAACTGTGAGATCATGTACAGTTACTGAGAAATGTGTACATGGATTGCAAGTGACTGTTTGTTTTTGTTATGTAAGTGTTTCTGCATGGCATACATTCTCATCCATATAGCCTGAGCCTTCAACACAAATGTATAAACTATATATATATATATATATATATATACAGTGGGTACGGAAATGTTAATGTAAGCTAAAGCATTGACTAATATTAACAATATATATGAGATCTAATATATGATCTCATATATATGAGATCATATATTAGATCTCATATATATTGTTAATATTAGTCAATGCTTTAGCTTACATTAACAAACAATGCATTTTTACATTCATCAATCTTTGATAATGTTTGTTAATAAAAATAGTTATCTGTTCTTAATTACTCATATAAGAGTATAATAAACAGTTTTTTTAGGTACAACCACATGACCACTCATTTCTAGAATATTTGACAAAATATAACTTACTGTGGAGCACAGGAACTCCGCCATAGCTGGTCCCAAGCCTGCTTGAGAAAGGAAGAGGTTTGGGGCGTGGGGCTAGCAACCCCACCCCGCAGAACCCTTTTTGCTACGTAAACAACAGCAAGGAAAAAAGCTTCACCCGGCAAAGGGAGGGAAGTAGGCCAGGCAACTGGACTAATGAAGGATGAGGATCAAAGCCAAAAGGACATCCTCAGCCCGATAGCCAACCTCCTGATGCCAAAACGCCACGTGCGAGTTGGAAACTGGAATGTGTGAACATTGCACCAAGCCGGGAGGTTAGCACAGACCGTGAGTGAGTTAAACAAAAACAAAAAGGAAACAAAAGCTTGTAGGGAAACAAAAGCTGAGCAGTGTGGAAGTGATCATCTGGTCAGGTAGACAGGATGATGTTCAACAAGAAGGAGTGCCCTTACTCATCAATAAGAAGTACACCAATACTTTGCTGCAGTGGAACCCCATTAACGAATGCCTCTTGTATGTGAGGCTGAACTCAAAGTATGCCAAGCTGTCCACCCTAGTAGTTTACGCCCCTACCGAAAAATGCTGAAGAAGAAGAAAAGGACCAGTTTTACAGCGCATTACAGGCAGCACTTGAGGACATCCCGAAACACGACGTGTTCCTCCTACTGGGAGACCTCAACACAAAGGTTGGCAGCAAAAACACAGGCAGAGAGATTGCACTGACAACGGGAAGAGGCTCATTGACTTCTGTGAACAGAACGACCTAGTCATCGGTGGAACACTCTTTCAGCATAAAACCATTCACAAGCTTACTTGGACTTCACCTGATGGGAAAACCCAGAACTAGACAGACCATGTCATTATCAACAGCAAGTGGAGGCGCTTCCTACAGGATGTACGAGTGATGCGACATGCTGACATTGGTAGTGACCACAGTCTACTTGTGGCGAAGCTGACTCTCAAGTTGAGGAAGGCAAAGATTGGAGACAGCAGAAATCAACGCTTCGATGTTGCCAAGCTGAAAGATCCAGCAATGAGGAAGGATTTTAACATTGCTCTGAAGAATTGCTTTAGCATCCTTCACGATGACGCAGTGCTGACCATAGATAGCTTCAACCAAGCTATGACTGAGGCAGCAAAAGAAACCGTCACATACAAGAAGAGTGAAAAGTCAGAATGGATATCCAAGGACACATGGAAAGCCATAGAAGAAAGAAAACAGATCAAGAAGAAGCATCTTGACAACAAGTCACCGGGGTTGAAAGACAAAATCTCAGCCCAGTACAGAGAGAAGGACAAAGAAGTGAAGACCTCAGCGAGACGAGACAAACGGCAGTATGTCGAACATCTTACAGAAGTAGCAGAAAAAGCAGCAGAACAGAAGGACATGAAAACTTTGTACATGATCACAAAGAAGCTGAGGGGAAACAGAGGAAACAACTAGGACATCCCAGTGAAGGCAGCAGATGGAAGTCTCATCACAGAAGAACGCGCCAAGCTGGAGAGGTGGCGGGAACATTTCAAGACCATCCTGAACAGATCAGATCCACCAGAGCTTGCTGATATACCAGAGGCAGAAGAGGACTTGGACATCAACATTGGTGGCATCACAGTAAAAGAGGTCAGGGAAGCCATTAACATGCTAAAGAATAGCAAGACTCCAGGACTGGATGGTGTGTACCCTGAGATGCTCAAGGCAGAAGTACAGGAGACGCCACAGATCCTTCAGTGCATCCTACAGGACATTTGGGAGAAAGAGACAGCCCCAGAGATCTGAAAAAGTGGCACCATCATCAAGCTGCCCAAGAAGGGGGATCTTAGGGACTGCAACAATTGGCGAGGCATCACCCTATTCTCTCTCACCAGCAAGATCTTCAGCCTTATCATACTGCAGCGCATCATAGCAGTGGTGAATGACATCCTTCGGCAAGAGCAGGCTGGCTTCAGGAAAGAACGGTCATGCATTGACCACATCTTCGTTCTATGTCAGATCCTAGAACAGTCCCATGAAAGTAACAGTCCATTATACCTCGTGCTCATCGATTTCGAGTAGGTTTTTGACAGTCTGCATCGTGCATCACTCTGGAATATTCTACGACAATATAGCATTCCGAAGAAACTGGTCCAATTCAATTCTCCCTGGTCATTGACTGGCTGTTGTGTAGCATCACCCAAGGAAAGCGTCAAGGCATCCAGTGGACCCTGACCTTGCTTCTGGAGGACTTGGACTATGCAGACGACCTTGGTCTGCTAGCTCACAAGCATCAGGACATTCAGCAGAAGACAGAAAAACTTGGCAAAATAGCCAGTACCTTCAGGCTAAAGGTCAACAACAAGAAGACTAAAGTCATGAGGAAATATGCCACAGTTAATACTCCTGTCAACATAGATGGAACACCCTTGGAGGACGTGCAGGAGTTTGTCTACCTGGGCAGTAAAATGACAGCAGATGGTGACTACGATGTTGAAGTGAATACCAGAATCAGTAAGGCAAACCAGGCATTCGCCATGCTCAAATCAGTCTGGAGATCCACAAACCTGAGCTTTTACGCCAAGATCAGGATCTACAAGAGCAATGTCTTGAGTGTTCTTCTCTACGGCTCAGAATGCTGGAAGACGACAGTAGCCATCAAGCAAAAGCTGGAGGTCTTTCAGATTAAGTGCCTAAGATGGATTCTCAGAGTCTTCTGGCCGAACAACATCTCCAACAACGACATCAGGGACAGGACTGGAGTAAAGTCAGTGCAAGAGTCAGTCCAGTCACGCCAATGTAGGTGGCTTGGTCATGTCTGCCGCATTCCAGCCGACTCACTACTCAGAATAGCCCTGCAATGGACACCACAAGGAAAAGGAAACCGCGGGTGACCGAAAGAAACATGGCGAAGAGCAATTAAAAAAGAGCTGGAAAGAAGAGGGCTTACTCTACAGACGGGCCCCAGGACAGCGGTAGACAGAATGAAGTGGAGGACCCTTGCTGTTGCCTCATGCGCCAGACGGCGGGGAGAGGACTAAGATGCAGCACAGGGGTTGGCAAACTGTGGTATAGGGAAGCACATGAGTAATACTGAGACAGGTATATGTATCTAATTAATACATGCTGCGTCTGAAAACTTAGGCAGCTGATTCGTTGCCTTGCTGCTCTATATGCCAGTCACTTTAGTTTATTTGCTTACGGGGGCAATGGACATTAAGATGAAATTGAAGAGAACCATATGTATCAAGTCTTCTAATTGTTGATGGAATGGAGTTATGTTCCTTTGCAGCTTTGACTGAACATACAGACTGACTAAATTTACATTTTGGGGAATAATACAGTCCCCTCTTTTCCTTTCCCCTTCCCCTTCTGGACCAATAAGCAGTTGTAGTAATATTCAGTTTTAATAGTGAAGTCACTCTATGTATAGTCTGAAACATAAGACGGACATCTACATACATATTTGATCAGGTTATCCCAGCTTAGCAAATTGTATTTTATTATTATTATTATAATTTATTTTTTGTTTTGAACAATGATGAAACTGAACCGACTTCTTATCAAGAGTTTTTAGTGATTGTTTATACAAAGATTCCAATTGTTTCAAAGTAGTTATACTTGCTTGTGACCAAGTTGTTAAACAATACATGATATGAGAAATAATCATGGAATGTACATACTGTACATCAAAGCAGCCTCTGTAGACATATAATCAGGAATACATCTAAATAAATCACTGTGTCACTGTGTTGGAACAGACAGATGGATGATCATTGATATACAATGTGAAAAGCATTGGACTCAGAATAGATCCTTGGGGAACATATGTGGATATACTTAAGGGGGCTGACTTATAATTCTGTATGCTTACATACTGTGTGAGACCGGACAACTATGATTAAATCCATCTCAAAGTCTCAACAGGAAAATTAAAACCTAATAATTTAGATATAAGAGTTCTGTGGTTTACAGTGTCAAAAGTCTTCACTTTGCAGGCAGTGTTTACATTTAAAGGTACAGTAGCTCTGAAAAATATTGAACAGGTTTTTGAGGCAGCATAATGGTCTAATGAGCTACAATGCAATAGAGAGAGATTTGGTAACCAAGCTTCTGTTTAAATACCACAATGCTAATTTTCTCCTTCAGCTCAATGGAATTGCAGGGTAGTGAGATATAGGGAGTGAATGATACATGTATGCTGCCTTCAAAAATCAAACAGATGAAGTTAGCTTTCAGATTTCAGATGCAGCTATAAAGTCCTTTGTCTACCTGTTTATCAATCTTGACTGGAAAGGCACATGTTAGTTCACTTAGTTTTGTTGTGGCCAAAATATAATAACCATCATTTTTTAAAGGTAACAACATCCATTTATGTTGTGGTCTTATGATGTTTTGGCAGTTTTATTTAAAAATAAATTGTTAATTCATCAGCCTCACCATTGCTTATCTATTGCTTTATTCTTTTCATGCACTGATATCGGTCATGAAAAGAGTGGCCACGGGCGGGGGTGACATAATCGACCAGGAAGCATAAGAACACATCCAAAGCAGAAATGGTAAGCTTCTGATAGCTGAAGTAGCATTGACAGGGATGCAGGAAGTATGGCAGAGAGACGCAGCATCTTGTTCCCCTTAGGGAACCATAGTTACATGCGTAACCCAAGACATTCCCCATCAGGGAACTCAAGCCGCGTCAAAATGCCATGGGAATAAGAATGCCCACTGTGCCAGAATGACAAAATCCCTGTCCAGTGTGTGGCAGGCAAACACAATTCAGGATATGAGGACTTGAGATTCTGGGGAGGAAGCCAGATCTTAATTGTAGAAGTGGACAAATGCCACACTATGGGCCTTGGCATGTTAGTGGGCACTTTAGGGACATACCCAGGTCTAGAATGGAGGAAGGAATGACCATGCCATGGGCAAATTTCAGGCATGAAATCTGAAGACTGAGAGTGGTCTCCTATTCTCTTAAGGGAGGAAATAGCAAGGAGAAAAAAAAAATGTTTTTAAGGTCAGGAACTTCACTGGCACTTCCTCAATAGGTTCAAAGGGGGCATTGCACAGGCCCTCTAGAACCATCACCAAGTCCTAGGTTTGTATTGTAGAGTGCTGTGCAGGCTTCAGCCTCAGGGTGCCACGGATGAAATTAGTTTACGAGTAGGTCTCTTCCCAATGACTGACCACCCAGAGAAGCATGGTAAGCAGATAAGGCCTCCACATATACCTTCAGAGTGGAGGGAGATAACCCTGCAGAGAAACGCTCCTACAAAAAATTCCAGAACTATACCAGCAGGGTATTTGACTTGGCCTTGCAGTCGTTGTCCGCACCAATAAGTGGCCTCAGCTAGAACCCTGCACGGGCCTCAAATTTAGGCCATAGCCCGGCCCTGGCCCGAGACGCTCAGGCCCTAGCCCTGCCCTTTTTTTCATTAAATATACATTTTTGTTTTTTAAAGTAGCGACCAAGCGGCCAGCAACAGACAGTCTCATCATCGCCTGTGTTTGATCAATTTAGCCTTCTCAAATCATCACAACTTGCCTAAAATAAAATATATAGATATAAAACAGTTCAAGCTTATAACAATGTTTAAACGTTAAACCTAGATAAATGTGCGCTATATCCAAAAATTTGTGTGGAGGATGGAAGCTAAAGTGCGATTTGCAGGACATGGAGGCGCCAGCGCGATCACATTTTCTTTCAGTGGAAACAACTTAAAATAGGCTATGCCGTAATTTTTGCTCATAAAAGTAAGAGTGATACATCATTCGGAACTGTAACTACTTTTATTTGTGTGCACTCACAATATAAACAAAACATTGTGCTTTTATCAAATAAAACATGATGCACTTTCTGCCGTCTCGGTCTAGAACAGGAGCGCTTCACAAAAATGAACCGAAACTCAGCGAATACATGCCTCACAGACATGACAAATATATCTATAGAATGCATTAAATTACTACTTAATGAAATAAAACAAATTGAAAACAAAAACTCTTTCGTTATAATCATAATCCGTAAAGATGCATTTCTCTCTAAAGGCGCGTCTAATGAGGAGATGGCGACTCAGGATCGGCAACTTCATCCTTGCGACATGGACTCTGAAAACACTAGCTTATTAGTAAATAATTAAATTATATCCTTACTATTTCCCCTGACACATTCATGGTAATTACTATTGCTGGGACTTTGCAGCAAGCTTTAGCCTATTGCGTGCATTTGAACTCTTGAACAGAACTCTTGATGAATCCAAGATGGCGGCGCGGTCAGATGCAGCGGCTGCTCCGGGTCCTAAAAACGGTGTTTTAATGTCAGTTAGTGGGCCTTGGCATGTTAGTGGGCACTTTAGGGACATACCCAGGTCTAGAATGGAGGAAGGAATGACCATGCCATGGGCAAATTTCAGGCATGAAATCTGAAGACTGAGAGTGGTCTCCTATTCTCTTAAGGGAGGAAATAGCAAGGAGAAAAAAAATGTTTTTAAGGTCAGGAACTTCACTGGCACTTCCTCAATAGGTTCAAAGGGGGCATTGCACAGGCCCTCTAGAACCATCACCAAGTCCTAGGTTTGTATTGTAGAGTGCTGTGCAGGCTTCAGCCTCAGGGTGCCACGGATGAAATTAGTTTACGAGTAGGTCTCTTCCCAATGACTGACCACCCAGAGAAGCATGGTAAGCAGATAAGGCCTCCACATATACCTTCAGAGTGGAGGGAGATAACCCTGCAGAGAAACGCTCCTACAAAAAATTCCAGAACTATACCAGCAGGGTATTTGACTTGGCCTTGCAGTCGTTGTCCGCACCAATAAGTGGCCTCAGCTAGAACCCTGCACGGGCCTCAAATTTAGGCCATAGCCCGGCCCTGGCCCGAGACGCTCAGGCCCTAGCCCTGCCCTTTTTTCATTAAATATACATTTTTGTTTTTTAAAGTAGCGACCAAGTGGCCAGCAACAGACAGTCTCATCATCGCCTGTGTTTGATCAATTTAGCCTTCTCAAATCATCACAACTTGCCTAAAATAAAATATATAGATATAAAACAGTTCAAGCTTATAACAATGTTTAAACGTTAAACCTAGATAAATGTGCGCTATATCCAAAAATTTGTGTGGAGGATGGAAGCTAAAGTGCGATTTGCAGGACATGGAGGCGCCAGCGCGATCACATTTTCTTTCAGTGGAAACAACTTAAAATAGGCTATGCCGTAATTTTTGCTCATAAAAGTAAGAGTGATACATCATTCGGAACTGTAACTACTTTTATTTGTGTGCACTCACAATATAAACAAAACATTGTGCTTTTATCAAATAAAACATGATGCACTTTCTGCCGTCTCGGTCTAGAACAGGAGCGCTTCACAAAAATGAACCGAAACTCAGCGAATACATGCCTCACAGACATGACAAATATATCTATAGAACGCATTAAATTACTACTTAATGAAATAAAACAAATTGAAAACAAAAACTCTTTCGTTATAATCATAATCCGTAAAGATGCATTTCTCTCTAAAGGCGCGTCTAATGAGGAGATGGCGACTCAGGATCGGCAACTTCATCCTTGCGACATGGACTCTAAAAACACTAGCTTATTAGTAAATAATTAAATTATATCCTTACTATTTCCCCTGACACATTCATGGTAATTACTATTGCTGGGACTTTGCAGCAAGCTTTAGCCTATTGCGTGCATTTGAAATCTTGAACAGAACTCTTGATGAATCCAAGATGGCGGCGCGGTCAGATGCAGCGGCTGCTCCGGGTCCTAAAAACGGTGTTTTAATGTCAGTTAGAAAACAACACATTGGACTTGGTTTACACAACAGAAAAAAATGTGTACAAAGCTGCACCTCGCTCCCATCTCAGCTATAGACCACTTCTCAAACTTAGGCGGCTTGTGTGTGTATATTAACAAAGAATGGTGCAACAATGCTGTGTTACTGTCAAAACACTGCTCGTCACTGGTGGAGTTTATAATTGTGAAGTGCCAACCCTTCTATCTGCTGAGGGAGTTCACAGTCATTGTTATTGTTGCTGTGTATATACCCCCTTGTGCAAATGCTAAAGACGCGCTTCGCGAACTATACAGCGCTATCAGCGAGCAACAAACAAACAACTGATGGCTTTTTCATAATATCTGGTGACTTTAATCATGCAAACTTAAAGACAGTTTTGCCAAAGTTCTACCAACACGTGAACTTTGCAACAAGAGAAAACAACACATTGGACTTGGTTTACACAACAGAAAAAAATGCGTACAAAGCTGCACCCTGCCCCCATCTCGGGTACTCAGACCACATCTCTGTTATGCTAAATCACAGAATGGCCAGACGATGCTACCTCAGCACTACAGGACTGCTTCCAGGACACAGACTGGAACATGTTTAAAGAGGCAGCCACCTACCATGACCACACAGACCTGCAAGAGTACACTGAAACAGTGATTGCTTACATCAAAAAGTGCATTGATGATGTGACAGTCACCAAGAACATCACCACACGTGCCAACCAGAAGCCAGGGATGACAGCAGAGGTTTGTGGGCTGCTAAAGACCCAAGATGAAGCATTCAGATCGGGAGACAAAGCAGTCCTCAAAACAGCAAGAGCCAACCTGTGATGTGGCATCAAGAAAGCAAAACGGTTGTATGCACAAAAAATCAATAATCACTTTACTGACAGTAAGGACACACGGAATTTGTGGCAAGCTATTCAGACCATCACAGACTACAAGCCCCTGCCACAGGCCTGTGATGATGACACATCCCTCCCAGATGCACTCAATGAGTTTTATGCATGGTTTGAAATGCAGAATGACAAACCTGCACAAAAACTGCCCACACCTCCCAACAACCAGGCGCTCTGTCTGTCTCCAGTCGATGTAAGGAAGACCCTATCTAGGGTTAACCCACGCAAGGCTCCAGGTCCTGACAACATAGCAGGCCGGGGACTGAGAGACTGTGCTGAACAGCTGACTGATGTCTTAACAGACATCTTTAACATCTCACTAAGCCAAGCAGTTGTCACATATCTCAAGTCCACCACCATCACCTCAGTACCAAAGAAGTCACCTGTGTCCTGCCTGAATGA
>NW_015505437.1:470-6083 GCF_001515645.1 Sinocyclocheilus grahami | reverse complement strand
GGCCAGCAACAGACAGTCTCATCATCGCCTGTGTTTGATCAATTTAGCCTTCTCAAATCATCACAACTTGCCTAAAATAAAATATATAGATATAAAACAGTTCAAGCTTATAACAATGTTTAAACGTTAAACCTAGATAAATGTGCGCTATATCCAAAAATTTGTGTGGAGGATGGAAGCTAAAGTGCGATTTGCAGGACATGGAGGCGCCAGCGCGATCACATTTTCTTTCAGTGGAAACAACTTAAAATAGGCTATGCCGTAATTTTTGCTCATAAAAGTAAGAGTGATACATCATTCGGAACTGTAACTACTTTTATTTGTGTGCACTCACAATATAAACAAAACATTGTGCTTTTATCAAATAAAACATGATGCACTTTCTGCCGTCTCGGTCTAGAACAGGAGCGCTTCACAAAAATGAACCGAAACTCAGCGAATACATGCCTCACAGACATGACAAATATATCTATAGAACGCATTAAATTACTACTTAATGAAATAAAACAAATTGAAAACAAAAACTCTTTCGTTATAATCATAATCCGTAAAGATGCATTTCTCTCTAAAGGCGCGTCTAATGAGGAGATGGCGACTCAGGATCGGCAACTTCATCCTTGCGACATGGACTCAGAAAACACTAGCTTATTAGTAAATAATTAAATTATATCCTTACTATTTCCCCTGACACATTCATGGTAATTACTATTGCTGGGACTTTGCAGCAAGCTTTAGCCTATTGCGTGCATTTGAACTCTTGAACAGAACTCTTGATGAATCCAAGATGGCGGCGCGGTCAGATGCAGCGGCTGCTCCGGGTCCTAAAAACGGTGTTTTAATGTCAGTTAGAAAACAACACATTGGACTTGGTTTACACAACAGAAAAAAATGTGTACAAAGCTGCACCTCGCTCCCATCTCAGCTATAGACCACTTCTCAAACTTGCCAAACCGGTCCAAAAGCAGATCACAGTATGGCCAGACAATGCTACCTCAGCACTACAGGACTGCTTCCAGGACACAGACTGGAACATGTTTAAAGAGGCAGCCACCTACCATGACCACACAGACCTGCAAGAGTACACTGAAACAGTGACTGCTTACATCAAAAAATACATTGATGATGTGACAGTCAACAAGAACATCACCACACATGACAACCAGAAGCCATGGATGACAGCAGAGGTTCGTGGGCTGCTAAAGACCTGTGATGACGCATTCAGATCGGGAGACAAAGCAGTCCTCAAAACAGCAAGAGCCAACCTGTCCCATCGCATCAAGAAAGCAAAACGGTTGTATGCACAAAAAAATCAATAATCACTTCACTGACAGGAAGGACACATGGAGTCCATCGATGTAAGGAAGACCCTATCTAGGGTTAACCCATACAAGGCTGCAGGTCCTGACAACATACCAGGCCGGGTACTGAGACAATGTGCTGAACAGCTGACAGATGTCTTAACAGATATCTTTAACGTCTCACTAAGCCAAGCAGTTGTCCCCACATGTCTCAAGTCCACCACCATAACCCCAGTAACAAAGAAGTCACCTGTGTCCTGCCTGAATGACTATAAGCAATAGTATATTATAGCACTGACCCCAATCATGATGAAGTGCTTTCAGAGATTAGTCATGCACCATATCAAATCCAATCTCCCCAACACAATTGACCCGCTCCAGTTTGCATACCGTCCAAACCGCTCCACGGACGATGCCATTTCCTCCATCCTCCACCTGGCTCTTACCGACTTAGAAAACAAAGATTCTTATGTTAGAATGCTTTTCATCGACTTCAGCTCGGCATTCGGCATTCAACACAATAATCCCATAACAGATCATAAACAAACTAAACCTGCTGGGCCTAAATACCTCCCTCTGTAATTGGATCCTGGACTTTCTAATCGGAAGACCTCAGTCAGTCCGTGTTGGCCACAACACCTCCAGCACTACCACACTGAACACAGGTGCCCCACAAGGCTGTGTGCTCAGCCCGCTACTCTTCACGCTGCTGACTCACGACTACACTGCCAAGTTAAGCTCCAACCACATCATCAAGTTTGCTGATGACACAACTGTGGTAGGTATCATCAGCAACAATTATGTAACACCCTACAGAAAGGAAGTGGCACAACTGGTTGAATGGTGTTGTGAGGAATAAACACTGAGGAATACAAGCTAGTCTAAAGGCTTACCCACAAGACTGTAAGGCTTGCGGAGGCTGCTTGTGTGTGTATATCAACAAAGACTAGTGAAACAATGTTGTCGTATTCTACAAACACTGCTTATTACTGGTGGAGTTTTTTTTGTGTTGACACTTCTTTCTGCTGCGGGAGTTCACATAGTTATTGTCATTGTGTATATACCCCGTGTGCTAACACTAAGGATGCTCTTCACTTACTGTAAAGCTGTATCAGCGAGCAACAAACCAACAACCGTGATGGCTCAACTGAAGTCAACTGGTGACTTCAACCAAGTAAAGACAGTTTTGCAGAAGTTCTACCAACATGCTAACTTTGCAAAAAGGGGAACACATTGGACTTGGTGTACACAACAGAAAAATACAAAGCAAAATACTGCATACAAGGCTCTCCCCCACCCCCACCTCGGGTACTCGGATCACGTCTTTGTTATGCTAATTCCAGCATACAGACCTCTTCTCAAACCGGTTCAAAAGCAGATCACAGTATGGCCAGATGATGCTACCTCAGCACTACAGGACTGCTTCCAGGACACAGACTGGAACATGTTTAAAGAGGCAGCCACCTACCATGACCACACAGACCTGCAAGAGTACACTGAAACAGTGACTGCTTACATCAAAAAATACATTGATGATGTGACAGTCAACAAGAACATCACCACACATGACAACCAGAAGCCATGGATGACAGCAGAGGTTCGTGGGCTGCTAAAGACCTGTGATGACGCATTCAGATCGGGAGACAAAGCAGTCCTCAAAACAGCAAGAGCCAACCTGTCCCATCGCATCAAGAAAGCAAAACGGTTGTATGCACAAAAAAATCAATAATCACTTCACTGACAGGAAGGACACATGGAGTCCATCGATGTAAGGAAGACCCTATCTAGGGTTAACCCATACAAGGCTGCAGGTCCTGACAACATACCAGGCCGGGTACTGAGACAATGTGCTGAACAGCTGACAGATGTCTTAACAGATATCTTTAACGTCTCACTAAGCCAAGCAGTTGTCCCCACATGTCTCAAGTCCACCACCATAACCCCAGTAACAAAGAAGTCACCTGTGTCCTGCCTGAATGACTATAAGCAATAGTATATTATAGCACTGACCCCAATCATGATGAAGTGCTTTCAGAGATTAGTCATGCACCATATCAAATCCAATCTCCCCAACACAATTGACCCGCTCCAGTTTGCATACCGTCCAAACCGCTCCACGGACGATGCCATTTCCTCCATCCTCCACCTGGCTCTTACCGACTTAGAAAACAAAGATTCTTATGTTAGAATGCTTTTCATCGACTTCAGCTCGGCATTCGGCATTCAACACAATAATCCCATAACAGATCATAAACAAACTAAACCTGCTGGGCCTAAATACCTCCCTCTGTAATTGGATCCTGGACTTTCTAATCGGAAGACCTCAGTCAGTCCGTGTTGGCCACAACACCTCCAGCACTACCACACTGAACACAGGTGCCCCACAAGGCTGTGTGCTCAGCCCGCTACTCTTCACGCTGCTGACTCACGACTACACTGCCAAGTTAAGCTCCAACCACATCATCAAGTTTGCTGATGACACAACTGTGGTAGGTCTCATCAGCAACAATGATGAAACACCCTACAGAAAGTAAGTGGCACAACTGGTTGAATGGTGTGAGGCAAACAACCTGTCCCTCAATGTAAGACAAAGGAGGTTGTGATGGACTTCAGGAGAAACTCTGTTTACCACCCCCCACTGACCATCGACAGCTCGACTGTGGAGTCAGCAGCACTAAATTCCTGGGGTTGCACATAACAGAAGACCTCACCTGGACCACCAAGACTACATCACTCTCCAAGAAGGCGCAACAGCGGCTCTCCTTCCTGCACCAACTTAAAAGAGCAAGTCTCCCTCCACCCATCCTCACCACATTCTACAGGGGAACCATTGAGAGTGTGCTGACCAGTTGCATCACTGTCTGGTTCGGGAACTGCAGTGCTGCTGACTGTAAGACCCTACAGAGGACAGTGAACACAGCTGCAAAGGTCATCGATGCCCCTCTACCCTCCATTCTGGACATTTTCCTTGCACAATGCTCCAGTAAAGCTACCAGTATCGTGAAAGACCCCACCCATCCCTCCCACAGTTTCTTCCAGCTCTTGCCATCAGGAAGACGGTACCGGAGCATCAGGGCCCACTCTGCAAGACTGCTCAACAGCTTTTTCCCCCAGGCTGTGAGAGCCCTCATCCTCCACAGCTTTTTCCCCCATGCTGTGAGAGCCCTCAATTCCATTCACCTCACCCCCTCTGAAACATGATGTTTCAAGGAAAACAGTGTGAAATTCTGAGTGTGCTACACACAGGTGAGTGGGCTGGACAAACCACCTGTAGAAACACATTATTTTCTCTCTATATGTACCAGAAATTTTCTTATAAACACTCCATGTTACAAGGACTTAATAAGATAACACAAATGTTTACTTTACAAATCACATTGCACTACTTGCTTCTTAACCTCAAATACCTCTTTTGCACAATATCATGATTAAGATAACTGTTGCACGTGTGACTATGTTAAATTTGTTTGTCTCCTTAGTGGAACACTTGGATATTTTCCATATAGCTACAGTAAACCATGTACAGGAACAGGGTTGCCATGCGGCTACAGTGTAAGTCACAATTGCATTATCCTCTCTAAATTGACTTCTAATTGTTTCATTAAGTCAAGTCAAGTCACCTTTATTTATATAGCGCTTTTAACAATACAGATTGTGTCAAAGCAACTGAACAGCATTAATTAGGAAAATAGTGTCAATAATGCAAAATGACAATAGTAATCACTAATTTTTCAGTTAAAGACAGTTCATCATTGAATTCAGTGATGTCAACATTCAGCTCAGTTTAAATAATATCTTTGCAATCAAGTCAACGATAATCGCTGGAAATGAAGTGTCCCCAACTAAGCAAGCCAGAGGCGACAGCGGCAAGGAACCAAAACTCCATCGGTGACAAAATGGAGAAAAAACCTTGGGAGAAACCAGGCTCAGTCGGGGGGCCAGTTCTCCTCTGACCAGACGAACCAGCAGTACGGAAAAATCAATTTAAGACGTAATAAAACAGACGATGAATAATATTAACAGCAATTATTATATGATGCAATCAAACTTACAGCAAAATGTGGTAGTTCTGTAAGTTGTTTCAGGGTTGGCATCATCTGAGGTCCTCTGAGGGCTTGCATCATCTCTTCTCAGGTGTTCTGGATCATTCATATTTCCCCCTGAGCTGATTCGCTACAGGGTTAACCCATACAAGGCTGCAGGTCCTGACAACATACCAGGCCGGGTACTGAGACAATGTGCTGAACAGCTGACAGATGTCTTAACAGATATCTTTAACGTCTCACTAAGCCAAGCAGTTGTCCCCACATGTCTC
>NW_015505437.1:0-460 GCF_001515645.1 Sinocyclocheilus grahami | reverse complement strand
CCCCCCTCCCTGCCTCTGACTCTCCCCTCTCACTCGTCTCCCCCAAAAGCAAGACTATCCATATGTCACATGTGTTATATCTTGTGAATATGGTGTTTCCCTTTCATGTTTGGTATCGTTCTAAAGGTATTTGTGCGATTGGTGAATTGGTCTCAATTTGACAGAAGTCACTTAATTATGAGAAAGATTAAAGACTTTTGTAGAATTGTGTTCTGCTGAGGAGGGGGTGTGTCCCCCTTTAGGGCCTGTGGGAATGTTTATCTATCTCCAGCCAGGTGCGACCCTGGAGCACGAGAACAAAAAAAAACTAAAGGTAATTTATGTTTTTACAACTGAATTAAAGATTTATTGTTTTTGTTCTGGTAGTATTTAAGGTAAAGGTGCAAATCAGTCATTGCGATTCTGTAGCCAGATCAGCCCATAGTGTGGAGTGTATTTCATATGCTCCATACTATGTATC
>NW_015505436.1:2676681-2677400 GCF_001515645.1 Sinocyclocheilus grahami | reverse complement strand
GTCAACTGGGAACGCTACCTCGCTGAACCGTAGCCCGAGATGTATATGACTTTTCAAAGATATTCTTAAAACACACAAAACTTCAGCCTCTCTCTTTCTGTTCCAGTTCAAAATGAGATTTCCCAAGCCATTATCCATTATCATTCCTGTGAGCCATTAGCTAATGCATAGTTTATTTAGAAAAAGGGGCATTAGGCAGGTATTGAAGGCGAGGGGGAGCGGGAAGACTGATCTGGTGGCGCTGGCGGAGGTAGCAGTGCGCTGCTCTGAGTTATGGACATCCAGCAGAGAGGAGTCTCTTCATTAGGGCAGTGATTAAAATTGATGGGAGCCCAGAGAGCCGGGACTGGGCTCGGCTCCCTCGAGCATAGCTCTCATTCTCTGCTCGTTTATTTGGGAGTTTGAGCTGATCAATAAACAGTGTCTGGAGCTCACCATGAGGTCTGGCCGGGGAGAGAGAGAATGAAAGGGGGGGGGGTTGAAAAAGAGAAATACGGAGGCAGGACTGAAGCGACATGTTTTGTTTCACGGATAAACACAAGAGTGAGTGAAAAAAGGCCTAAACTACAGGTGACTGAGGGTGAAAATAATCTGGTGAGCTGCATATCTCTTAGAAAACAGATACAGGTAGATAGAGACAGACAAATATATATACAGTATATATATTTAAGTTTGTTAAGTATGTATATATATATATATATATATATATATATATATAT
>NW_015505436.1:2667091-2673986 GCF_001515645.1 Sinocyclocheilus grahami | reverse complement strand
GGATGATATTATGCACTGTAGATGATGATAACTTCAAACTCTCTGAAAAACTCTGAAAAACTCCTTTCTGATATTGCTCCACTATTTTTCGCCGCAGCATTGGGGGAATTGGTGATCCTCTGCCCATCTTGACTTCTGAGAGACACTGCCACTCTGAGAGGCTCTTTTTATACCCAATCATGTTGCCAATTGACCTAAGTTGCAAATTGGTCCTCCAGCTGTTCCTTATATGTACATTTAACTTTTCCGGGCTCTTATTGCTACCTGTCCCAACTTTTTTGTAATGTGTAGCTCTCATGAAATCCAAAATGAGCCAATATTTGGCATGACATTTCAAAATGTCTCACTTTCAACATTTGATATGTTATCTATATTCTATTGTGAATAAAATATAAGTTTATGAGATTTGTAAATTATTCCATTCCTTTTTTTACTCACAATTTGTACAGTGTCCCAACTTTTTTGGAATTGGGTTTGTATATATCTTTATGTTGGGAAATGTTGCTAGCCAGATTCAAACTCGTCATCTGACTGAGCACCATGACTCGATGTATGGCACGCAATCCCTAAACAGATTCAGCTTTCTGATGTCCGTCACCTTTGAAATCAGCTGTTATATTGACCCAGTGTTTTGTATTCTGAGTGACTCTGTCGATGATTGACTGTGCGGTGCCCGTCTTAACACCACACTCATTAATCTACATCTGTTGTCATGGTTTGATATGAAAGAGAATATATTAACGGGTAACAAATCTTCTCTTCTGGCTGTGTCATTCCCCCTGTTGGCCGGGAGCAGATGGTGTACGGGAGGGGTAGAGTTCTGGACTGGTTTCAGCAGCTCAGGTTGCTTTTGGGATTAGAGTTTGGTTTAGGTTAGTTCAGTTTGGTTTGGACATGCTGTGCACAGGACCTCTTGAGTGTCACCAAGGTTGTGCCAAGGAGCTGTTTTGTGTTTGAGCGCCCCCTAGTGGACTCACACACACACACAAACACACAGAGAAGTGCTTCAAAACACACATTCCTGCAAATAGACGCAGACAAAAGAGTAGTGTTTATCAAAGAAGTACGCTTCTCTGAGCATGAAACACCACGGATCAAAGAAGATCTCAAATGCGCTTCACAGCGGTAGATCGCCGTTCTCACCTCGCTCTGTAAATCAACTTGCTTAAGAAGCGAGTGGCTTTGATTCGAAGTAATGACTATGAAACAGCATTATTTACTTAGAAATACAAGCTTCTTTTATCTGACAAGTGCAGTACGAGGAATTCTGGGTAAATTTGCTGTTTTGCTTTTGCAAAGTATGTAACTGCTACGTAATCACATTTATTGGCGCTGAATGTGATTACAGGCTCGACGGGGAGGCTCATTGTCTGACTGTATTTAGCTCATCAAACCCAGTGAGGAGCCAATATGATCTGTCAGGTGATAATCACACAAACACTTCAATAAAAGCTGTGCAGAATATTAATGTGATTTGGAGCTGTGATTTCGGTGTTGAAAATTAGGGGAAAAAGACCATTTTGTGGTGCCTTAATGGCCCTTTGCACCTGTTATCATTGACAGACAGACAGACAGATAGATAGATAGATAGATAGATAGATAGATAGATAGATAGATAGATAGATAGATAGATAGATAGATAGATAGATAGATAGATAGATACTATACTTGTTTTTACTGTAATTTCATGAATGCAAATTTTTGTTTGCAGGCAGTAGGCCGTGTCCTGCCAAAAAAATTAAAAAAGAGCCGTTCTTGTTATTGAAGGTGCATTAATCCAGGTCTTGCACATTTGATCTGATTTATTGCGTTAATTAAAATGTGTATTGTGAAAAACTACACATGGTCCAAACACACTTATGTAATTACTTCAGGGAACATGAATTAATTTTGAAGAACTGGACAGAGGCCAGATTTTGGAGCTGGGTTATTGAAGCTCTCCCTGAATCTATCCAAGGCCTCTTTGTGCGGCTGTGCCCAGATTCACTAATTAGTGCAGGCAGGGATGGCGCTTCACAAACACACTACAGACAGATGAACCCAGATGGAGCCATTGATAAATCGCTGTACCGTCTCCTCTTAACAAATCAATGGAGATATAGGACCAATAAATCAATACAAGTATCTGTAATATTGTAAAAATATGAATGTGGTTTCTTTTTTACACAATGAACAAATACAAAAAAGTTTATATCTCCAATTTTGTGCTATTGATGAAATGCAGTGTGCTAAAATGACGTTATGTTTAATAAATGCCTAAGACATAGGGGAGACGGGGCAAGTTGTCACAGTTTTTACTCCCGTGAATATTTCTCTTCTAAAATAAATGCCAAAATTTGTTGAAAGGGGGAAAAAAAGATAAAATGTAAAAAAAAAAAAATGATCGTATGCAGTCACACTCCTTTGAGAAATTAAGACCGTCCGCGCATGAGAATGTGGTATAGCTACTACATTAGTATTTTATTTATACATTAAACTTTTACTCCCTGTGCAGCAGTGTGAGCTTAGAACTGCCTCACATGGACTTTTTGCAATGTCAGTTGTCTTATCTTCTGTCATAAGGGAATTTCAAGGCACATTAATGCAAAAATATATATTTTTTTAATCAGAATTTTTGTCTAGTATAAAGTATGTTTTCTTGTAAAAAATAAATATCAAAAAATCTTTGAGAAACATAATTGCATAAAATATTACGATTGGTTAGTTTTTCAGAATATATATATATATATATATATATATATATATATATATATATATATAGAAATGGTCTTTAAGAAATAAGCCTACTTTACCTACTATTTACTGGAGTAAAAAGTGTGACCGCTTGCTCCAAACTTCCCTATTTCTTGAATTAATTTTATTTTTATTATTTAAATGTAAGTTCTAGTGTAATTTTAATTAATATAATTATTAATTAACTACTTAATGTATTCATTTAGCAATTATAAAATTAATACAAATTAATAATTTATTATAAAATTATTAATTTTCATACATAATTTATGTAATTATATATATACCATATATGGTAATTATATATTAATTATCCATTTATTAATGCATTATTTCAATAATTAATACATTTAAAAATGTATTAATTATTTCATTATGTACATCATTTTTCTTTCAATAAAAGCATTTAAATAGTTCTTTCCAATAGAGTACAGAAATCTATATCTGAGAAATATCCCATCATTTGTTGAATTAAGTTGATTTTTCTTTTCTCACTTTTATAGTGGTATTGCAATATTCATTCAATAATATTATTATTAATGAGTCATTTAATTCATTTATAAATCAATTATAAAAGTAATTTAAAATAATCTATGCAATTGTGTATGATAACTATTATTGTTGATTAAATTTAAATAATTATTTAAATATATATTTTTAAAATAAAATACACATTTAAAATAAAAAAATACCAATGGAGTAAACACAAAAGCTATATTCTCTGAAAACAGGTGTTAATACAGTTTTGCTTCCCAATTAAATGTATTTTGCGTAAAGGATGTTTAGCTATTTTGCTGGAAAATTAGATAAAAATACAGATACTGTTTTTTTTGCAGTGCAGTAACATAGTCAGTGTGAGCTTCACATTCATTTGCTCTCTGTCATCTTCTGCAAGCTGAGCCTCTCTCTTATGTGATCTTTATTCTCTCTGCTAAAAAGCTAAACAAGTTCCCCACTTAACCGAGGCGCAAGGCTAGAAACGGGCAGGCGTCAGATCACAACAATGATGATGAACAGATCTTCGGTAGAGCTTTGGCTTTTCTTTCCTCTTAAACACATCTTCCTAAACTCAGACACATATAACCAGGAGCTATCAGTGGGATCTCTGCGAGCGTCTATAATGAATAATTGTTATTACAGCGTGCAGGAAGCTGGTGTCAATCACGACTGTGAGGCTGCGGAAAAGACGAAGTGAAATAAACATGAAACAAGGCGAAAACTCAAAAGGAAGTTATATAAAGCTCGGTTCCTTGAAGCTCAGCGTCGTACCTCTTTACCCTCAGCGCGTCTGTTCTATAATGGCACAAAGCAAGGGATGGGAAAGATGTTGTCTTTTTCATCTTCCTGCCTTTTGTTAACATGTATAAAGAAAAAGAGGAGAGAGGAGGAGGGTGCAGAAGAAGACGCCGAGGGTGCCTGGGATTGGACCCGGTCCCTGTTCACCCAATTAAAGGAATCTTGTGCTCAAAGCCCCAGTCTGGCAACATGTGTTCTGACATTTGTCTTCCTGAGTGTTATGATATACAGCTCCACGGAGCTAAAGGATAAATTAGTTGCCCACCCAGCTTCAGAGACCGGTCGCTAATGTGTGATGGCTCGAATTTGTCAAGAATCATGAAGAAGACGGCACGTGCCTCCCCTCTATTCCTGACATAAACTCCCTGATATCCCGAAGAAACGTAGATAGATGAAAGCACGTTCTTTCAGCCTCTGTTTTGTGTTGGTTCAAGTTTTCTGGACATTTTCTTTGTTGACAGTTTGGTTCAGTCGATAATACTATGTTCTACTCCAAATGTAAACACTGTCTCTCTACATGTTTGGGAATCGTGACAAGCCCAGTATAGCAACACTGGCTCAACCAATGGTGTGAGTTTGGGGCGGGGATATTTGTTTTTCGACCAATGGCTGAGGGTTTTCGGGAAACCTGTTTGGTTTGAACAGGTTTTTTTTTTTTTGGTGTCGCCAGTGTTGGGCTACTTTAGCACTGTTGCCGTGGGTTGTTTTTCATGTCCGCGGGCGGGTTTAAGCGACGCCAATAACATGATATTTAGCCCCTAAAATGCGAACTTTACCTGGGGAACCCCACCAAAAAATGTTTTTATTTTACACCCCTCAAAATGTGATTGGGCAAGTTTTGGGCTAGTTTTGAGTAGCAATTGTGTGGGTTTTGTTGTGAAAACCTGGTAACCCTGGATGTCACAAACGTTGCAGAAATTACACTTTACACGAAATTACAAATTACACTAGTTTTTGTGATTCAACTTTGCGCAATTTTGACTACAATGTCAATTAACCTCATAAATTGAACTAGATTGTATAGATTCATTTCAGTTTTGATTAGAGATGCTGACCTTGGGTCAACAATTTTTCAACGTTTATACTGATAAAATTATCATTTAAAGATTTATAATTCACTTTTGATTTGCTGATTCAAATATTCTCATAATTTGGAATGTGTTTGCTTACGAAACTATTGGAGATAATCTTATATACTGTATATATTTTGATATGCATTAAATGGGAATCGTGATGGGAATCGCAAAACTGGCTCAATCAATGGCGTGAGTTTGGGGGTGGGGCTATTTGTTTGTTCTACCAATGGGAGATGGGGGGTGTTTTTGGGAAGCTTGTTTGGTTTGAACAGTCTTTTTTTATGTTTGGTGTGGTAAATTTTGCAGAAATTACACTTGTAAATCTTATTTCTTAGATTTTGCGATTCAACTTTGCGCATTTTTGACTACAATGTCAATGAACCTCATAAATTGAACTAGATTGTATAGATTCATTTCAGTTTGGTTTACAATCTTGATTAAGGATGCTGATCCTGGATCAACCATTTTTCAACATTTATACTGATAAAATAATAATTTAAAGATCATTTATGATTCACATTTGATTTTCTGATTCAAATATTCTCATATTTTGGAATATGTTTGCTTATTATGAAACTCTGGCAGATAATCTTATATATTGTATATATTTTAATATTTATTATTATGAATACTTATGCCTTAAATGGGAATCGTGACCAGCCCAGCATAGCAACACTGACTGAACCAATAGCATGAGTTTGGGGCAGGGCTATTTATTTGTTCAACCAATGGCAGACTGGGGAGTGTGTTCAGGAAACCTGTTTGTTTTGAATAGTAATTTTTTTGTTTGGTGTCGCAAACATTCCAGAAATTATACTTGTAAATTGTGCACAATGTTGACCACAATGCTAATGAACCTCATAAACTGAACAAATATTTATAGATTGTATAGATTTATTTTAGTTTAGTTTACAATCTAGATTAGGGATGTTGATCTTGGGTCAACAATTTTTCAGGGTATACACTGATAAAATAATCATTTAAAGCTTATGCATGTTTCACATTTGATTTCCTGATTCAAATATTCTCATATTTTGGAATATGTTTGCTTACAAAATTCGTGCAAATAATCTTACATACTGTATTTATTTAAATATTTATTATTATGAATATTTATGCATTAAATGGGAATTGTGACCATCCCAGCATAGCCACACTGGCTCATCAATGGCGTGAGTTTGGGGTGGGGCTATTTGTTTGTTCAACCAATGACAGATTTGGGTTGTGTTTGGGGGAAACCTGTTTGGTTTAAACAGTAATTTTTTTATTTGATGCCGCAAACATTGCGGAAATTTTATTTTTGTTTGGTTTTGTGATTCAGCTTTGCGCAATTTTGACCACAATATCAATTAACCGCATAAATTGAACATACATATATAGAGACATTGTATATACTAATTTCAGTTTGGTTTACAGTCTTGATTAGGGAGACTGGTCTTGGGTCAACAATTTTTCAAAGTTTATACTGATAAAATAATCATTTAAAGTTTATATATGAGTCACGTTTGATTTCCTGATTCAAATAGTCTCATATTTTGCAATATGTTTGCATACGAAACTCTTGCAGATAATCTTATATACTGTATATATTTAAATATTTATTCTTATGAATATTTATGCATTAAATGTTCATTAAATATTCATTTAATGCAGTCTTTAATGCATTTTTTGATGTTTCCACCATCATCACCTTTGCATAAATCTGTCCAGAAGATTCCGGATTATTACATTTTGAACAACTTTGCATGAATCTCTTGCAGATAATCATTATATATATATATATATATATA
>NW_015505436.1:2664399-2666806 GCF_001515645.1 Sinocyclocheilus grahami | reverse complement strand
TATATATATATATATATATATATTCATTTCAGTATCTTGGTTAGGGACCATGTATCCTCGATATTATGAAAGTGAACATGAAAGGGTATTTACAACCCATTTTACTTTATGTACTGTGCATGTAAAATGTTTCATAAGTCCAATGGAAAAATTCGAAAGGATGGGACCCTTAACATGTATTTAAAAAGTAGCTAAATTTTGATTTTATACTGACTTTAAGGTGCCTAAGCCTAAAACAATCCTTCAGAACCCTTGAAATTCTATTAAAACTAGAACATAATTTCTCACTAAGAGTATTTAATGAGTCTTATGATGTTTATCATTCTAATATATTTTTAATCCACGTTGACTTTACATTAGCCCATTCCTGACCTGTTTTGTTGGTTGTACTCAAAAAGTATGTGCTAAACCAGTGTCGAGACGTTCCCTTAGTGACATCAGTGGCTCCATTCAGTCATTCGCTGAGATTAATATGAAAATCCACCAACATACACACACAAACAAAACACAACAAACCTTCGTCTCCCCCCACACGAATACATGCACATCCCTCGACCTTTCCGAGACCCGCACACCTCTGGCCTAGTATTTGCAGAGCGCGCCGCTGATAGTAGGCCATCTTACACACCTTTTGGGATGGTGTGTGAGTGTGTGTGTCTCTTGCAAGGTGAGTTGCAGCTAGAGGAGAAGGCAAGCTCGCGGTCAGCAGGGAGCGACTGGGCCGCGGGGAGAGGCTCTTAACTTCTGTCAGGTACAAATAACCACGCCATTTTTCACCTCCTGATTTTGAGCGCCGCAAGTCTCCCCAGTCATTTGAACTCTACACACATCCCATGATTCAATTCTGACTCTGGACACTTTGAGAGGCACGAGCGCAACAGATCTGAAAACAACACAACGGCCCGTCCGATGCATGTGGTCTGTGGTCTGTGGTCTGTGCTCATGCGCTCAGGCTGTATTCTAATAATTGCATAACATTGCCAAGAGACGTGGAGCTTTAGTCAAACCGGCACTCTATATTAGGGATCAATTAATTTATTCCAAAATACCCTGCTAGTTAAAAGTTTGGACATGCTTGAATTAATTTATTAATTAATCCTAAAAACCTTTTGATATAAGGACCTGTGCTAATGTATGTAAATGCTTAAAATATACATTTTTAAACAAATGCAAAACCAGATTTATTTATTTATTATTATTATTATTTTAATTATTTATTGCGATGAGTTGGACTGGGTGTTTATCTAAATATGTCATATATTTTGATGACATTTTTATGACATGGCAAGTAGTCAAATGTAAAAAAAAACAACTGATAATAATAATAATAATAATAATAGTATCCATAATCCTGACTTTTTAACCTCTCAAAATATTTCAACATTTAAAAAGAATAAACATGTGTAGACGTGTATTCTTATAACCACAATTTTATGAATATTAATTTTTACTTGATTTAATCTTTCATTTTTGTAATAGAAAGAATAATAAAATAGTGATTTTTACTCTGAAAAATGTTGTAATGTTTCAAATAATGTTTTAAAAAAGAATGATTTTGGAAAAAATGTTTACTCTTAAATCTAGCCATGAGTGTATATTACTTTTAAATTGATTTAATTTCTCCTTCTCATAATAATAATAATAATATGACAATTGTTCAGCTGTCTACATTTTTTTCAAAATAGCCATGTGACACCACTTGACATTTTTAAATCATATCATCAAATTAAACATTTATTTTATCCTTTTCAACTAATTCTAAATCACATTTTCAAGATGTTTCTGTTTCATCATCTTTAACATTCATATTTGTCATTGATTCTTCAGTAGTTGGTGTTTCATGTGCTGACATAAACGCTTTTATCCAAAGCGACGTACATTACATTCAAAGTCTACATTTTATCAGTTCAAGAATTGCCTGGGAATCGCCACGCTCATTGTTTGAGATGCAGGAACTAGAAATAAAATTAAATATTAGTTTGAATAAATATCCCACCTACAAACAATAAAATGTTTTTCTGTTTGAGCTAAACAATTTATTCAAATGTTCTATCATTAGCTGTTGTTGCAGAGGATTTTGACACTTTTAGGCATCTCAGAGCTGCTAGATGGTGCTGTTTGGTAGCATTGCCTGGTAACACCACAGAGACATCTTAAGTGGTCTCGCATTGCCTTGTTTCTTCATTTTTTAATGTATATTATTAGAACAGTCTCAGTCAAATAACATCATAAGCATAAATTTGGTCTGAAACAATGTAAAGCACTGAGAGCTGGCTTAAAGCACCTGAGTGAAAGGCTCTCTCAATTTGCCCAGGAGCTGTTCTGTCTGTCTGTCTGTGTGTGTGTGTGTGTGTGTGTGTGTGTGTGTGTGTGTGTTGTTTTACTTTTTGTGTTATACATGTTTCTG
>NW_015505436.1:2663238-2664120 GCF_001515645.1 Sinocyclocheilus grahami | reverse complement strand
GCACATCAGTCATTACTTTGAACTACCACAAACGTGTCACTCCATCTCTCAGTTTGATGTCTGCATCAGATCAGAGTTTTACACACAATGGAGGCACTCTGTGTTGCTGCTCTGCTCTCCGCATCAGCTGCAACATTTCTGAGCTGTAGAAACACAACACGACTTAAATTTTTTTTTTAAATGGCATTATTAATTTTACTGATGAAATAAAGAAGGATGTTATGGTCTTTGTATACAGGAATATATTGAATCCATGACCCATGACCTGGGAATCGAACCAGTGACCTGGACATTGTTAGCTAAAAAAACAAAAATAGTCAGTAAATGGGATTCATATTATGTTTTGCTAATAAAATGAAAGATTTTATGGTCTAAGGATTAAATACATATGGAAAAAATGCAACTTCAAAGTACACTGAACAAAATTATAAACGCAACACTTTTGTTTTTGCCCCCATTTATCATGAGCTGAACTCAAAGATCTAAGACTTTTTCTATTTACACAAAAGGCCTATTTCTCTCAAATATTGTTCACAAATCTGTCTAAATCTGTGTTGGTGAGCACTTCTCCTTTGCCGAGATAATCCATCCACCTCACAGGTGTGGCATATCAAGATGCTGATTAGACAGCATGATTATTGCACAGGTGTGCCTTAGGCTGGCCACAATAAAAGGCCACTCTAAAATGTGCAGTTTTATCACACAGCACAATGCCACAGATGTCGCAAGTTTTGAGGGAGCGTGTAATTGGCATGCTGACTGCAGGAATGTCCACCAGAGCTGTTGCCCGAGAATTGAATGTTCATTTCTCTACCATAAGCCGTCTCCAAAGGCGTTTCAGAGAATTTGGCAGTACATCCAACTGGCCTCACAACCGCAGAT